>NW_007259892.1:61163-65225 GCF_000164805.1 Carlito syrichta
AACTGCCTCCCAGCTCTGTTCCTCACATTTCCTGCTTTTCTTACTCACTGCTGGGACCTGCACCTCTCAGATTGTCAACTTCCAAACCCCTGCCTCAGGCACTGTTTTCAGCCATTACAACCAGGATGCTTGGGCCAAAATTTGTTGCATCTACCCAGGTGATCCTAACATTGTTCTCTTGTAATTTCTTACAGATATTAACATGGCCGTGTGTACAGATGTATACTATATACAGATCCATCTTTCACTTCTCATTTCTGATAAGCTCTTCCTGTATCTTTAAAGTGGTGGGTCTTTACATGCCAGTGTTTTATTTAGGTTTTATTCATGTATGAGTCGAAGTGAAACTAGTTATTAGAATTCTTTCGCTGCCAGTATGTGGTTTTAGTATCGAGATAGTATCTGTCTATAAGATGAGTTGATGGATTTTTCGTCCTTTTGTGTTCTCTGAGATATGTATAACTACTAGTTCTTTGAGGTTTCAGGGAACTTGCATTCAAATTATATTGACCTAATGTATTTCTTATATTTGAGAGATGTGGCATATTTGAAAAGGCAACTTTTTAACTACCAAGTCCATTTCTCTAAAGGATATTGGCTTACTGAGGCTTTCTGTATCTCCATCAGTCAATAAAATCTAAGTATTAGAATAATTTCCGTAAAAATCATAGCTTGAAATTTATAGAACAGAAAATCCTACTCATGCCTTGTAACCCAGAAGAATTCTACTTGTATATAGCTTTTTACTGAAGTTATCATATATGTAAATACTAGTTATATGTATGGATGAAAGTTCATTGTGACACTTATTATAATACCATGAATTTGGAAACTATACAAATATCCAAAAATAATCAGGACTGCTTAAAAAGTCTGTATATCCGTCCAATAGGATATGACATAGCCAATGAAAGTTATACTTTTGAAAAAGATGTGGAAGCCATGAGGCAATACTTTGTGCTAGCAGGTGAGAAATATCAGCATATTCTATCACTTCATTTTATTTGCAGATGGAGAGAGAAAGAGAGAGAGGGAGAGAGAACTAAAGACTTAGGAGAATTTATTTCAGAAGTTGAACCTTGCTTATTCTCCACTGCATCTGCATATGTTTTATCATAACATGAGGATTCCTTGATCACCAGGAACAACCCATGTTATGAAATATTTTTAGAACCCACCATTATTTTCTACAATGTGCTGTACCCACACTGATCCAGGATGAGGGGTTAGATCGCTTCTCTTGCAGTTCAGCACCCCGTCCTGCTCAGACTGAACCAGGATGCCCTATAGCCCTATAGTCCCAAGGTGGGACTTTGTGAGACAGGGTGACATCACATTGCCCTCTGAGCATGCCCACAGGAGCTTTGTTCTGGTCAGACACATCTAGGGTACCCTCCAAACTGTACAAAAGCAGCTCTTACCAAAGGACAAGGATGTCTCCATGGCCACCAGTCCCCCCTGGAGCAGATGCAGTATCTGCTTGAGAAGATATTGAGCCAAGGAGGGGTCGAGAAAGAGAACTCCCCACAGTGTGTGCTGGCACGGCTGTGTTCCTGGCAACCCCAGGTGCGTGGTAACGTGACCCTCATAGGAAGAGAGCTGACGGGAAGCACGTAGGCTCTGTCTATCAGCTTCATCACCAAACCATTAGATAAGAAGTCATTTGTCCAAAAGAGTGGCCAGATGGCAGCAGAAAAGATGTGTATTTAAAATTTATTAATAACAAAATTTTTTAATAGCTGGCTGTGGTGGTGCATCCATGTAGTCCCAGTTACTTGGGAGGCTGAGGTGGGAGGACCACTTCAGCCCAGGAGGTTGAGGTTGCGGTAAGCCATGTTTGGGCCACTGTACTCCAGCCTGGGCAAACGAGTGTGACCCTGACTCAAAAATAAATAAATAAATAGAATTTCTTAACCGAATGCAAACTTTCTGTGGAAGAAAACAAATCCTTTAATGGTAAAATAGTCTGTCCTGAGGGATTCAGCTCTTCTGATCTCCTGCCCTCTGGACTCACCAAGCATTTGTCAGGGTCCTGATGACCAGAAGGCATTTTTGCCCCACAGGGGGGCAGAGTTTTTTTCACAATGGCACCTGTCTTCAAGGAATTCATTCTAGAAAGGAATGTCTAAAGTCAAAGGATTCAAATGAATTTTTTTGTGCCAGGAGTTGGAAGAGGAAGAAAACGGCTGGGGATCATTTAAGTTGAGGGGGCAAAACTGCAAAGCCAGAGGACTGCAAATCTCACCCTTTCCAGTGGGAGGGGAAGCTTCTACACATCACCAAGAGGATGCCTTGGAGGTTGATGGAACAGCCTGTGTGGGAGGCAAGCAGTGGGACTTCAGGGCAGACCGGGATGTGTCTGAGTGCCAGGGAGGCCAGCAGACCTTGGCGCTGTGACTTATAGGAGCAACAGCAGCAGGTAGACGCAGGAAGGGTCAGAGCACGAGGAAGGCCAGCAGACCCCGGCGCTGTGACTTATGAGACTGACAGCAGCAGGCATCTGCAGAGCCTCTTCTGGTTTCCAGATGCCCTGCTAAGCTCTGGAGATGCCTCGCCTCATCTCACCCTCTCTCCTCTGTGAGGCAGGTGCAGGTGAGCAGCGTCACTCAGCGATAAAGTGGCTTCCCAGTCCCTGCCCTGGAATCTAGTGGAGCCAGCATCTGAGTTCAGGCAGCCTGACTCCAGCAATTCATTTTGTGGACTGCACGATGTTCTTTATGGGGTTCTCGGACCAGCTGCACCAGCCTCACGTGGGAACTTGCTAGAAAAGAACATTTCCAGGTCCTCACTCCAAACCTGCTGATTCAGATGTGGCTGTGGAGCTCAGGAAGCTATGTCAGCAAGCCTTTGGATTGACTCTGAGCACTTGAGGTCAGAGAATTGCTGCAGGGTCCCAGACTCTGAAGTCAGAGGTGGAGTCAAATCCCCACACTTCCACATGTCAGCTGCACGGCTGTTGGCAGCAACCCCTCTCTCAGCTCCAGTCCTGCTGTATACACATGGGGTTTACAACAAGGATCCCTGCCCACCCCAGGCCTGGGAGGGTCTGGGATGAATCAAACAGACAAGCAGTGTAAGGCACCCAGTGCAGTTCCATGAATCATGCCTGCAGTCCAACTCCCTTCTGCAACCTGGCCATGGGCTCTGAGTCAAGTAGAGTCCCCTGGCCAAACCAAGAGGCCAACCACTTTGATAGCAGGATTGGAGGAGTCTGGATGCTGAGTCCAGAGGTCATCCTGGGTACCAAAGACATCCAAAACATCAACTATGTGGGAAAAGAACTTGTGAAACATTGCAAAGCCCAGGCCCGGGTGGGGCAGGGTGGGGAAGGGAGAGGAGGCTGTTTCTAGCCAAACCCATGAGAGACAAGCCTGGTTGCCTGGGCTCCTCAGGACACGACTCACATAGGGCCCTCCAGAGCACATCATCAGTCACCCAGGCTGACACGGGATAAGGGGTGCCAGGAAAGGGCAGCCTCCCAGATGCTCCTACCCAGGACCACAGCCAAACCACCACAAATACCATCTGACTGCAGAAATTGGGCAAACTGGAAAAACCAATGAAAACAAAATCTGTCTATCTTCCACCCTACCAGCTTCCTCATGTGACTGCTGACAGCACTGAAGTCCTGTGGTGCCTCTCCAGAAAAGACGGGCCGGAGAGTCAAGCCATCCAACACTCTTGGTTGCAACTTAGGGTCATCTGTTTGGCTCCTCCAGCTGCCTGCTTACATGCAAAAGTGCCCAATTAAAACAAGATATAGTGCCCTGAACTGTGGTGACACGACACTGTGAGTATGAGTGCCTGACAGAATCTTCTTTCTTCTGAATGACTAAACTCATGATTTTAAGAAATATATTGTCTGAATACCAAAATCCATCTGAAATTCAAGTAATATGTCATACTGCTGAGTGCCTTTAAAGACTCAAGGCATTAAAATAAGTCCAAAACAACCTTGAAAAGAAAAGAATTGGGAACTCTACAGTACACTCTGGGGGGCATATGAGTGAGAGGGAGGAGAGAGGAAGAATAGAGAGAGAAAAAAGAGAGAGGGGGAGAGAG
>NW_007259892.1:65245-131346 GCF_000164805.1 Carlito syrichta
GGAGAGAGAAAGAGGAAGGGAAAGAGAGGAAGGGAAAGGGGGAGAAAGAGAGGAAGACAGGAAGAGGGGAGAGAGAAGAGGAATAGAGAGATGAAAGGGCAGGAGAGTGAGGAAGAGAGAGAGGGAGGGAGAGGGAGAGGGACAAAGGAAGAGAAAGAGCAGGAGGGAGGGAGTAGAAAGAGAGGAAGTGGGGGAGGGATAGGGAGGGAGGGAGGAAAGAGGAAGAGAGAGAAGAAGAAAGAGATAAGAAGAGGAAGAAAGGAAGAAAGAGGGAGGGAGTGAGATGGAGAGAAAGAGAGGGAGAAAGAGGAAGAGAGAAAGAGGAAGAGAGAGAGGAAGAGAGGAGAGGGAGAGAGACATTCACATGAGTATTACCTCAGAAACCATGTTGCCTGGAAAATGCTCGTAATGTCTTCTAACAGTGTTTATCCTTATGACATGCTTGCTTTACTTTCCTCTCCGCAGAGCTGATTTCCAATAGTTTGGTCTCTTTACCATAATTTATATCAGAAGAAAAGTAAAGTGGCTTCCTATAGCTAGTCTAAATTTTAGAGACAGAGGGGCCAACCTCAGAGAGATGCCACAGGAAACAAGTCCGGAAACACGTGACGATCGCTCTACGACCACAGGGCAGTTAGGGCAGAACCAGGACTAAAGTCCCAATCATCTGGTTCTTCATTCAGGGCCTTTTCCTCCATGTGAACATGCTTTTGTAGAGAAAGGCAAAAAACCAAACAAACAAACAAACATCAGAAACCGAAACAAAAAACAAACCCCTATGAATAACTTCCCTATAGAATGAAGTATTTCCTAGGGCACCATTTCCTTAAATGACCACTTAGGTGCTATATTGGAATTTAAGTCTTCTTACACCCCAAAGGGTTGAGTTTTCAGTAGCCCCTCTGTGACCCACCCTGGGCAGGTAAATGAATAACTCCGAGCCTTAGTTTCACCACAGGCTGAAGAGCAGTCGCTCTGTTTCCCTCCCAGTGTTGCTGTGATGATGTCCCAACCAGGAACTCTCAAAAGTACGCAGTGCTCAACAAAGCAGCATTCTCACAAGGCCAGAGGAAAGGAATCGGGACATGCACAGTGAGTGTGCCAAGTTCAATCTTTGTAGCAACCTGAAGGATTGGCCATGGTGTCTGGTCAAGAGGAAACCATCACTGAAATATGCCTTCAACGTGGTACCCATGGCAAGTAGGCACATCCTGTCTCCCCTAAGATTTCTCCTATCTCTCTGTGCTGTTCTTGACATTGAAGACCCAAACCAAGAAGACTAAAGGCAGAGCATGTAGGCCTGAAGAGGTCTCAAGAGCCCTAAAGAGAGACCAGCAGGTGAGAGTGGAGATGTCAGCAAGAGTCACTCACACCACACACCTCAAGCCAGACTCCACTCACCTCTCTCCCTCTGCCCTTTTCCCTGCAGGGCCCAGGTTCACAACAGCGTTCACATCACCAAGTCTGACCATTCTACTTTCAAGATGCTTGTCAACTTCACCTCCATACCAACTGGCCAAATCCAGATGGTCTTGCCCAATAGTCATGCATTCATTCACCCGGCAAGGATGTTTTAGTCTCTTAAATCCTGGCGTGGTAGCAGGTGCCAGTGCTGGGGAGTGGTTCACAGAGGAAGATCCTTGGTCTAAGGGAGAGCCTCACGGTGGCTACCAGCCAACAGGTTTCTTGGCTTCCATCCTCACTGTGACCCAGCCTCTACGAAAGGCATTGCTATCTTTCAATTCTGAAGAAAAAGAAAGCACTGGAAATTCCTCCTGTAACCCGGCAAACCCCTATTTCCTCCTTAGGGCCCCGCTTTTCTCCATAGCAAGTTGCTCATGCCTCCATTGTGGCCAACATCGATCTCCTCTGTGCCTAACAAGTGTCTGGAGCCCAGCAGCTACTCAGCCAAGGGTAAAGGATGAGACATCTTTCCCTTTTCCTCAGAATCAGCTACGTATTTCAAAACCATGCTCATGCCAGGTCTGATGGCTACCACCAGAACGTTGCTTTATTTTCATCCAGTATCTGACGTTCTCTCAGTTCCTCTGGGTCCAGTTCACATGCTATAAACCAAAAAAAAAAAAAACAGAGAGAGAGAGAGGAAACAGAGACCATCCTTCTGAGCGACCACCACACAAAAAGGGCACTGAATGGACTCTCTACAGAGGTAGAGGAGACTAAAGTGGTATTTCAGGTCTCCCTCCCCCTTCCCACTTGTCCATGCAACAGTATTTATTGAGCAATTAATACGTGGCAGGTGCTGTCCTGGGAAATTAAAATTTGTAATTGAGCTTAACGTCAAACCTTGAACAAGTGCTGCTGGTGGGGAATGCATCTGCAGAAGTCCAGAGACTATAAGAAAAACATCGCCAGTGCATAAATACATTTTCCTGGGAGAGAAAATAGCTTTCAGCAGATCCTCAAAATGTCCCTGATTCAAAATTTCCATTGTTCTAAGCTGTTCTACAACTTGCTTCGAATAATATTTACTTATACCTGAACAAGTTCCAGGATTTTGCCAGTTGCTATGTGAAAAGAATCCTTATTCTTTCCTAAAACTGCTTGTTCAAGCTTCAAGAGATGTAGCATGTATTAATTTATAGGTAAACTCTAGAAGTGTCTGTAAGTCTTTTGTTGAGGATATTTGTCTCTTATGTTTTAGGGTATAATAAACTCTACAAGGACACTGGAGGCTGTTCTCTGAGTTTTTCTTTCTCTTCCCAGACTAGCAACAGTGCTCTGATCACAGAAAAGACTGCGACTTACTGGTCATCTAGGAGAACTTGAAACCTGGTGAAGGTAAAAGTGACCCCAAAACACAAGCACCATTGTGAAATTCTCCTCACTTCCTTTTGTGCGCTCAGTTCCTAAGTGACACGTAATGCTCGATGAGCATCATGTCAAAGAAAAAAAGAGCATGCACTTGGGAATCAGACCTAAGACCTAGCTCCCTGCTCTCTTCTTCATCAAGAGCTGTGACCACAGACAGCCACTCGGCCTCGGCAGGGCTGTCTTCCACCCACATGATGGCTTTTGTTAGTATCCAGTGAGACACGCCCAGCAAAGCACCTGCCCTGTGATTGACGCCTGGGGTCATAATAGGTGCTGTCTGCCAAAGATTTCCAGTTCTGCCCCTTCAAGACGGACGTCCTGCCCTCTGCAAGCTGGTTGTAGAGACATATGACTTGCTTTAGCCAGTGAAATGGAAACGAAGACATCTGTTCCAGTTGGAAAAAAGTTTCAGCGTGTGAGCTGTGTTTCCTCTTCCCCCTGCTCCAGAGCTGGTGAAGCCTCTGTGATCCATGTCTGAGCAACGTTGGTGAGGGGACAAACCAGCCCCCCCACACACCAACCTCAGTTGGCCCTGGAGCCAAAAGAAGAAATGAATCTTCCTGAAGGAGTCCCTGGAATTTGGGGCTTATTTGTTACAGTGGTGCAATCCAGTGTTTGCTGACCATTCCTGGGCTAACAGAATACTCATCATTTTTCTCCATTAAATTTCCCAGTTGCATTTTTTTAGTCTTAGAAATTGGTCTAATCTCAAAGTTTCCACAAATAAAATATTTGAGTTTGTTTTCTGGATGGAGCATTAGGGTATGAAGTAGCTTATTATAGGATATTAAAATTTAACTTTTATTTAACAACAGCTCAGTGTGATGAGGGTTCCATATTCCCTGTGCTGGACCTCCCAGGTGCTCCCCTTTGCAGATCAGAAGCCTCCAGAATCCAACAGCTTTATGTTAGAGTTGGTTGTCTGGCTAGATTGTCTGCCACAGAACTGGACAGTGACAGTTATGTGCGAGTGTGTGCAGGGGCTAGTGAGGGCCACTGTTACCTCCCACTGTTCATGTGGATGTGGGATGAGCAGAAACCAGCAAGCAAGTCAGCAGTAGAGCATTACCCAGGAATCTGTTGTTTCATAGCAAAATACCCCCAGTTCAGTGGGTTAAAACAACATCATGTTCTTGTGCCTCATCATCTCAGGCAGTCTGGAACCAAGGAAGGTTCCTCTAGGTGGTTTTTCCTCCCCTCGTGGTCAGATGAGGTCACTCAGTGGTGTTCACCTGGTAGCTGGATGGCCTAGAGAGCCCAAGATGGTTGTGCCCACATGTCTGCCACCGTGAGGGTCCTGGGAGGAAGAGCTTGGCTGGGCCTGCTGAGTGCACGTCCACATGATAGTCGCAGGGCAGCTGAATGTCCTACAGTGCAGATCAAGTTTCCCAGAGGGAACACTCCAAGGCATCATCTGCAAGACTTCTCATGGCCTAGACTTGGAAGTCATAGAACATCACTTCTACTGAATTTATTGGTCAAAAGGTCTCTCTGGACTATGTCTGGAACACACGGAGGGGGCGGTGACTCTGTGTCTCAGTGGAAGATCTAGCAAAGCATTTGCAACAATCTTCTCACACCATGAAGCCATACTCCCAACTGCTTCTCTCACTCCCTAAAATATCCCTGGATTCAAATGCCAGTCGCCGCATTAACCTTGATGAACAAAAAATAATTGCTTCCTTTCTGCCCCAGAGTCATCTGGATTCAGACAAAATCCTATGGCACTAGACACTTCCCTTGTCCCTTTCTCCACCCTTGCTGTATTCCCTAGAGGTCTGGCCTGTTCGAGCTGCATCCCATCTCCCCACCCTCAGGTTTTCAGTTGAGCTCTGTATGCAAGACACCAGCAGGGAGGTAAAGACAGAGAGGTGGCAGGGCATTCCCCCATCTCCTGGATCACCACAGCAGGTTCTGTTCCTCTAGCTGAGCCGAGACCACAGCCTCTGTCAGGCAAGGCCTGCTAGGGTGAGAGCTGTCTTCTCTAGTCCAGGAACTTCTCACCCCTAGTCCCTCAGGCTCGGGTGAGATTTGCTTCCATTCCACTGCACCTGGCTCAGTGCTTGGCACTTGGTGGGTATTTAATGAACACTCATGGAAAGAACAGTTGGGCGAAGGGATGGATGAGAGTGGGAAAGGTCACACATTTAAGAGAAGGTAGGCGTGGCAACCAGAGGTCAGAACTAGCATTAACGAAACTTCTTAGCTCCCCATCCTAGAGAGAGAGAGAAAAGAAACATCTGTCTTCTTAGAGGACAGTAGATGCTGTTCTCTCAGACTTTGAAGCCAAGGAAAATGTGAAGGGTTGTACATCAGCCCTTCCTTGGCACCCAAAGTTCTCACTGCCAGCAACGGCTCACACTCGTGTGACAATCTACAGTTCTAAGCTTGAAGAGGTCCCCAGGTTCATCTGGGCAACCTGAAAACTCATCACAGCGTTCATCGTCAGAGCTAGAGCAAGTGCCATCCTCAGTGATTGTGACCTTCCTTTCAGATAAATGGATGACATTCCTGGGATGTGGAGTGATGGCCTTTCCTGTTGGAGAAATAGTGGATCCCCCAGGAAGCTGCTGCTCTTACGGAACAGAGGCTGTCCATCGCATCTGAGATGTGTCCTCTGACAGTGTCTGAGGGCCACGAGGTCATTCCTACAGCACAAGCCAGCACCTGAGAGAAGAAGCAAAGGGGAGAGGCCACGTGGGACCAAGGACTCAAGTACCACATGACTCTGCTTGTCCAGAGAGCTCTGGACAGGGCCATAGGTGACCTGGGATCTTATCTTGAACCTGTCTGACCCTCCCCAGCTAGCCTTGGGCAAGCTACTTGTGTTTCTAGGGTCTACTTCACCCTATGTAAGTGGGAAGGTGACCAGACATTCACAATGAACTTGCCCCAGATCCACCATTCTGAGGTCTTGAAGGTTGGCAGCAGAGCACCAACACAATGAGTCTTGCCCCAACCTTTCCCCTAAGTCTCAGCTTCTTCATACACATTTTAAAAAGATAACTGGAGCATAACAAAGGTCTACAACCCAAGTTAAACTCCACCTTCTGTTCCATCAATATACACACACCCTGTAACTCACCATCTGGATCTAAAAATCCCAACTGGTGGTAATAGTAGAGTGTGGTTTAGCATAAACTCACAGTGCTTCTGATGTCTTGGAGAAAAGTCATTGATGCAACTGATCAGTGGTACCAGGAGAAGAAAAGAAAGTTTAGAGATTCTCAGTTACATCCAAGATGATTTTTAGGTGGTCTTGGAAGAATTCCTGTCACAGCCTCTGTTCTATGGACATTTTCTTCTTTTTCACAGAAGCTATCTAAGTGTGGGATGGAAAAAAAGTGTCTTTTTTCCCCAACAAGACCCAATGTAGTCATAATACTAATGATAACAGAAATAGGTGATGATGATGACATCTGATACATATATAGCCTCTAGTGTGGACCAGGCATAATTCTAAGTGTGTTAATCTATTATTCAACACAGCCCCAAATAACAGATACTATTATCATCCCTACCGGCAGACAAGGAAGCTGAGGATCAAAAGGTTTAAGGTTTAAGTCACCTTCTTGAGATGTCCCGCAGAGCTGGTATTCAGACCCTGGCATTTGTTCAGCCTGCGATGCTGAATGACTCCTCCCACAAAGGAATGTATTGATCCCAAAGAAACCTAGAGAGAATGCCTTGACCAGTTACAACAGTGAAGGAATGGGTGTGAATTTTATCTCTAAGGTCAATTTAATCCCTGTATCTATTTAACTGGGTAGGGTGAGGATGTCAAAAGCATTCATTTTGTCAAAAAAATGGTTCACTGAGCATAACATTGATTTTTTACTCTAACAACTGGGCACAGACTGCAAAATGTCAGGCAAAAAAATCTGCATTCCTGGCTCCTTACCCTGGCTATGCTAAGTGTGAGATGCCAAACTGCAGGGCCAGACTTTGAATCACCCATGGCAACCAGAGTCAATAGAGATGTCCCCAAGTAAAGAGATGGGGTAGAACTGTCATTAAAGTTCGGTTTGCAGTGGAAAGGGGTATGTGTCCTACCAGAGACTTTTCTCTTTGGGAAGAAACACCCTTGCTTTTGCCAGAACTTTCTGTCCTCAGGTCTTAATACATTTGTTTCTTTTGCTTTCCCTGAAAGAAGTTTATAAAAGTCCTTAACTTGGGCTTCCTTTCAAAATTGTACATTGTAAAGTCTCTTGTGCATAGACGTGTGTGTGTGCAAACATGTGTATGTATCATGTGCATATATCTGCGCCTATGCACATATGTGTGCATAGATACTGATGCACATATTAAGTGATCCCACACATCTGTACGTGCACAAGATGCACACACACAAATACGTGCACCCACTTCCAACCTGTCTTCACCGCAGCTCTCTCAGTTTAAGTGACTCTGACAGATGACCTGCTTGTCTGGAAGCAGACTCAGCTCAGAAAAGACACCAAGCAACATATCTCTACCCTGCCTCTAATGAGGAAAGGCCAACTGAGTTGGTATCGAAGTAGCCAGGATCACGGCTGTCAGGAAAGTGTCTGCTCTCTGCCCTCACCCACATCTTCAGGACTAGCCGGGTCTGCCCATTGTGTCCAGAAAAGGGAGCAAGACAGAGATCAAGATAGAGAGCCACGTTATGTTTTCAAAAGTTTATTATTTTCTAGCAGTTACTTTAAAACCATCATTAATGATACAAACAATATGTGCAAAAATCAGTAGCATTTCCAGATACCAATCATGTTCAAGTGAAGAACCAAACCAGGAACAATCTCATTTACAATAGTCACACAAAAATAAAATATCTAGGAGTACATCTAACCAAGAAGTTGGAAGAATTCTGCAATGAGAACTAAAAAACACTGCCAGAAAAAAATCATAAATGACACAAACAAACGGAAATAATTAATCAGGTCTAGGCATCTTTTGACAAAGTCTTTATGTTTTCCTAGGTGTAGACTCATACCATCTGCAAAGACCAATAACTTTACTTCCTCTGGACTCTCTTGACTTTAGACCCAATGCTGAGAGAACATTCAAAAGCCCCAGAACTGAGTTAAGATTTGACATGTAGTTCTTTTATGGATTGGAACGCTCAACATAGTTAATACATCCGCATGGTCACATTCAATCTACAGATTCAATGCAATTACTATCAAATCACTAATGTCATTTCTCAAGAATTAGAAAAAAAGTTCTAAAATTCATATGGAACCAAAAAGGAGCTCAAATATTCAATGTAATTCTAAGCAAAAATAACAAATCTGATATATCATATTATTTGATTTCAGATTTTACTGCAAGGTTACAGTCACCAAAAAAGCATGTCATTGGTCCAAAATAAAAGCACAGACCAATGGAACAGAATAGAGAAACTGGACATAAAACCACATACTTAAAAGCAAATTATATTTGACAAAAATAACAAATAAACAATGGGGGAAGAACATTTTATTAAATCAGTGATATTGTGTAAACTGGCTAACCATAAAAAACAAGAACAAAACTGGACTCCTTCCTCTCACCATAAATAAAAATTACCCAGGATCGATTAAATACCTAAATTTAAGACTTTAGCTTAGAAAAATCTTAAAAGACAACATAGGAAACACTCCTTTGAACATTGTGGAAATTCATGATTAAATCCTCAAAAGCAAATTTTTAAAAAACTGAACACTTGGGATCTGATTAATCTGAAGAGCTTATGCATAGGGAAAAACACAAAAACCTATCAACAGAGTAAACAGACAACCTACAAAAAGGAAGAAAATATTTGCAAACTGTGCATCCAACAAAGAACTAATATTCAGAATCTATAAGGAACTTAAAGAAACGAACAACATAAAAACAAATAACTCAACAGAGATTTTGGAAGCAAAACTCAATCTCTCAACCATCTCATCTTTGACAAAACCATCAACAACAACCACTGAGGAGAGGAAATCTTATTCAGCAAATGGTGCTGGGAAAATTGACTGATTACATTCAGAAAAATGAAAGTGGACTGCTACCTATCACCATACTTAAAAATCAACTCTAAATGAATCAAAGACCTAAACGTCAAACCATAAGAATCTTATGAGAAAATGCAGGGGACACACATTGAAATAGGAAAGCAAATCTTGATCATAACCCCAAAAGGGTATGCCAAGTGGGACTCATCAAACTGAAAAGTTTTTGCAAAGCAAAAGAAAACATTATGGGAGTGGAGAGACAATCCCCAGAATGGGAAAAAATATTTGCTAACTGCATATCTGAAAAAGGTCTAATATCCAGGATCTACAATAAACTCAAACGAGCCAAAAAAAAGAAGAAGAAGAAGAAAAAAGACTTACTAACAGCGAACGGATACCTGAAAAAATGCTCAACCTCACTAATCATCAGAGAAAGACAAATCAAAGAAAGTCATATTTGATACCACCTAACTCCAGAAAGAATAGCCATCACTAATAAATCAAAAACCAACAGATGCTTGTGAGGATGTGCAGAAAAGAGAACGCTTTTACACTGTTGGTGGGAGTGTAAACTAGTTCAACCTCTATAGAAAACAGTGTGGCGATTTTTAAAAGAACTAGAAATTGACTTCCCATATGACCCAGCAATCCCCCTACTGGGAGTATACCTGGAGGAACTAAAATCATTCTACAAAAAAGATACTTGCTCACATATTTATCACAGCACTATTCACGATAGCAAAAACATGGAAGCAACCCTGCTGCCCATCAAAAATGGACTAGATAAAGAAAATGTGGTACATATGCAAGATGGAGTATTATGCAGCAATAAAGAAGGACAAAATTATGGATTTTGCAGTCACTTGAATGGATTTAGAAATCATCATACTCAATGATCTGTCACAGAAACTGAGAACTGCATACCACATGTTCTCACGCATAAGTTTGTCCTGAACATTCATCACAATACTTTGAGAGAGAAATCAGCAGTAGTGGGACACTGTCAGGAGAGGGAGGGTGGCACATAACATCACTAAAGCTACCTGATCCTAAACCACAGAAACTGAGGATGAATGGATGGAGGGGTAGATTGATGAATAGATAGGTGTATAGATGGATGGATGGATGGATGGATGGACGGATGGATGGATGGATGGATGGATGGGCAAATGGATGGGTGGATGAATGGTGAATGCATAAGTGTATGGGTCAATGGGTGGATGCATGGATGGATGGATGGATGGATGGATGGGTAGATGAATGGATAGATAGATGGAAGGGTAGGTGAATGGTTGGATGGATGGATGGATGGACGGACGGACGGATGGATGGATGGATGGGCAAATGGATGGGTGGATGAATGGTGAATGCATAAGTGTATGGGTCAATGGGTGGATGCATGGATGGATGGATGGGTAGATGAATGGATAGATAGATGGAAGGGGAGGTGAATGGTTGGATGGATGGATGGATGGACGGATGGACGGATGGATGGATGGATGGGCAAATGGATGGGTGGATGAATGGTGAATGCATAAGTGTATGGGTCAATGGGTGGATGCATGGATGGATGGATGGATGGATGGATGGATGGATGGATGGAAGGGTAGGTGAATGGTTGGATGGATGGAGAGATTATAGATAGATAGATAGGTAGACAAACAGACAGATGGATGGGTAGATGGGTGGATGGATAGTGAGGTGTATAGGTGGATGGATAGATGGATGAATGAATGGATGGATGGGTGGATGGATGGATGGATAGATGGATGGATAGACAGATGATAGTTAGACAGATAGAGACATAGATATATGTATAGGTGAATGGATGGATGTAAGATAGATAGATAGATAGATAGACGGACAGGTGGATAGATGGATGGATGGGTGGATTGGTGAATAGGTAGATGGGTGGGTGGGTAGATGGAAAGATAGATGAATAGATAAATGATAGATGATTGATAGATAGATGATAGGGATGGATAGGTAGATAATAGATAGATAAGATGGATAGACAGACAGATGGATAGATGGATGGAGGATTGGATAGATGGATCGATAGATGGATAGATGGATGGTTGGATGGATGAGGGATCTATAGATAGGTAGATGATGGATAGAAGGATGAATGAGTGGATGAATATATGCATAGAGGGATAAACAGATGGAAAGAAAGAAAGATAGAGGGATAATTAGCTAGATAGGGCTCTGGAGGTCGAGGCTGCCATGAGCTCTGATCTCGTCTCTACCCTTCAGCCTGGTCCACACACAAGACCCCACCTCTACCACAAATACAAAGCCAAATGCCATGACAAATGGGCACAGATGTCTCTGTCCTAAAAATATCCCCCCTCACCCCATCCAGTCTCACCTTTTCAGCCCCCGGAGTCAGGAGTGTGGGTGCACATTTCAGGAATTCTCTCTCCACAGAGGGGTCAGACGTTCGAGGTTCAAGTCCAGACCGGTCGACAGTGAAAATGGTTCTTGCTTCTGCCTTGACCCAGGCAGAGAGGGCACGGCCACCCGGAACTTCTCTTGTATCCTCTACAAGGTGGATTTCATGAACTGCAAGTGGTTGAGGGGTCCTGCAGCCCCCGGAGATATCCAGGATTTTCTGTATATATGGGACTCCAAGTAAGTGTGGGTCTTGACCTGTTTTTTTTTTCCCCTATGAAGTCACACCCCCCTGCAAACCACAGAACCTCATCAGATGATTTTTTTTGAGTTGGGGTCTCACTGTGTGGGCCAGACTGGAAGCAGGGCCACGACCACCGCTCACCATAGCCTCAACCTCCTGGTCTCGGGTGATCCTCCCTCTCTGGCCTCCCAAGTTGCTGGGATGACAGATGCCACCACCATGTCCGGATAATTTTTTAAATTTTTTGCAGAGATGGGGTCTTTCTATGTGGCCCAGACTGGTCTCGGATATCTGGTCTTCAGCAGTCCTTCCACCTTGGCCTCCCAAAGTGCAGGGATGATGGGGTGAGCTACTGTGTCTGGCTAATTTTTATTCTATTTTATTTTATTTTAACTTATTCTATAGCAATAAGGTCCTGTTATGTGGCCTAGACTGGTCTTGAATGCCTGACCTCAAGCAGTCCTTCCATCTCAGTCTCCAAAAATGATGAGATGATAGAGGTGAGCTGCTATGTCTGGCTAGATTTTATTATATTTTCTTTAATTTTTTATTTTATTTTGTTTTGAAAGAATTTTGCTAGGTGGCCCCGGCAGGTCTCAAACTCCCAGCCTCCAGTGATCCGCCTGCCTGGGCTTCCCAAACTTTGGGACCACACAGGCAGGAGTCCCACCACGCCCAGCCTAAGTCTTTATTATTATTATTATTATTTTTAGAGCAGTTTTTTGTTGTTGTTGTTTTTGAGTTGGAGTCTCACTCCGTCGCCCAGACTGGAGTGCAGTGGCCGCTCCCAGCCACCGCAGCCTCGACCTGCTGGGCTCCGGCAATCCTTCAGTCTCATCCTTTCCAGCAGCTGGAACTACAGGCACGTGCTACCACGCCTGGCTAGTTTTTTTGATTTATTGTAGAGATGAGGTCTCGCTGCCCAGGCGGTCTCGAACCCGCGGGCTCAGGCAATCCACTCACCTCAGCCTCCCAAAGGTGCGGGATTACAGGCTGAGCCACTGAGCCGGCCTACAGCAGTTTTTCCTTTCCAGAAAAAGAACTTTGAAAGCACTCAAGGCTCCTTCACTCCCGGGTTGGGGTTCTTGGATGGGCTGCTGGTTACATTGTTGCAACCTCGGAGACAATATGGATACGTAGTTACCTGCTGGAGACGACGGTTTCTCTCGGGATTCCCTCTGGGGGTTAGACATTCCGTGGGCCCGGACCAAGGTCCAAGGTCGGGAGGCCACCATGATACAGTCATGCTCAAGGGAACTCCCTGCTCTAAAAACTCTCTGAGCTCAGTCTGTTCATCGCCCCCTCCCCCCCCCAAAATCTCTTACAACCCTTGAAGTTCTACATTCTTCCGGAATGTTCTACCGTGGAAATCACACAGTGTGAAGCCTTTTGGCAGGCATAGGCAGTAGGATTGCTGGAGGGAGGCCAGGAGTATGAGACTAGCCTGGGCTAAATAGTGAGACCCTGCCTCTACAAAACAAAACAAAACATTAAAAAATATTCACCGGGTGAGTGGTGCATGCTTGTAGTTCCAGCTATTTGGGAAGCTGAGGCAGGAGCATCGCTGGAGGCCAGGATTTCGAGACCAGGCTGGGCCACATAGCAAAACCCTGCTTCTATAAAAAAAATTTTTAAATTTTTCCAGGTGTGGTGATGTGTGTTTTTAGTTACAGCTATTTGGGAGGCTGAGGCAGGAGGATAGCCTGAGCCCAAAGGTAGAGGCTGTGATGAGCCGTGATCACATCCCTGCACTCCAGCCTGGCCTACACAGTGAGACCCCACTCAAAAATAAAAAAATTTAAAAAAAGATATCAAGTGGAATATCTCTGAAATTGGATTTGCTTATTTTTAAATTTTTACTAATTTGTTACTATAATAATAATTATTGTTAGAAACCATGATGGGTCCTAATACCACAAGGTTCCTGTACGTCTGTCTATGGAAGTACTTTCCTTTTTTTCCCTATTTTTTTAACTCACCCTTTTTAGCTGTTGCAAAATCAAGTTTTATCACACACACACACACAACTCAGAAAAATGGTTACTAATGAAAAATACCTTATTTATTATTTCTGATTTCATTCTTCAAAACACACTATAATTTTTAAAAGAATGTAAAAGGAATGAAAATTATTGACACATGGTGGCTGTCCTGATACCCTGAAGTACTGCCACGTCCTAATCCCATGGGGTGGACAGAATAATGTCCCTAACTATGTCCATGTCCTCATCCTGTGTGGTAGACAGAATAAAGTTCCTAAAGGCATTCACATCCTCATCCCATGGTACAGACAGACTAATGTCCCCAAAGACCTCCATGTCCTGATCCCATGTGGTAAACAGAATAATGTCCCCAAGACGATCTTGTCCCAATCCGTATGTAACAAACAGAATAATGTTCCCAAAGTTGCCCACATCCTCATCCCATGTGGTAGAAACAATAATGTGCCCCAAAACATCCAAGTCCCAAACCCAAGTACTAAAGAGAATAATGGTCCCAAAGGTGCCCACGCCCTAAACTCAATGGGTAAATGGAATAATGTCCCAAAGTTGTCCATGTCTCAATCCCATATGATAGACAGAATGTCCCAAAAAGTCCTTGTTTCAATCTGAGAGGTAGACAGAATGACATCACCAAGATGTCCACATCCTAATTCTTATGTAAGAAAATAATGTCCTCAAAGATGTTCATGACCCAATCCCACAGGGAAGACAGAATAATATCCCCAAAGATGCCAACATCCTTATACCATGTGGCAGACAGAATAGTGTCCCCAGAGACAACTACATCCCAGTGCCACAGTGTGGACACAATCATGTCCCTGTGAGCCATCCTCAGATGACCATGACTTCCAATTGCCCAGGTTGAACCCGCCCTGAATTTCTTTTTGTTTGTTTGTTTTTGTAGAGACATGGTCTTGCAAAGTTGCCCAGGCCGGCCTCAAACTACTGATATCCATTGATCCTCCCTCCAAGGCTTCCCAAAACACTGAGTCCAAGTCGGACTTCCCGAATTTGTTTTTCCTAATCTCGTTCTTGGGGAACTCCCGTGGGGGGCCGATTTATCCAAAAATTCTGTTTTTAAAAAAAAATTGATTCGAGGTCTCGCGGTGTGGCCTAGGCTAGAGGGCATGGGCATGACCACAGCTCACCGCAGCCTCGACCACCTGCTCACAGCTCCTGATGACGATCCTCTTCCTCTCCACGTAGCTGGACTCCATGTTTCTTCTGACCCCAGAACAGGTGAATAAGCACGGGCCCGGCCTGACCCCTTTCTGAGACCCCAGTGTAGACCTGGGTGTCCCATCTTCTGTCTTTCCTGGGTTGCATCGAATACAGAGGGATTGTCTCAGGTCTCCCATCCAGCCTCTAATATACTTGGTGGTAAGACAGGATGAGAATTTCTTAATGAGGTTTTTTTTGGGGTTTTTTTTTTTGAGTTGGAATCTCACTGTTGCCCAGACTGGAGCGCAGGGCATGCTGCTCATGGCCACTGCAGCCTGTACCTGCTGACCTGAGATCCTCTCACCTCTGCCTCCCCAGTCACCCAAATGACAGGCATAAACAACATGCCTGGCGAATTTTTTGATTTATTGTAGTAGCAGGGTTTTGCTGTATTGCCCAGGTTGGTCTCCAAGTCTTGGGCTCAAGCGATTCTTTGTTATGATTATTACTGTTTTACTTGTTTTTTGAATTGGGGGTCTCACCGTGTTGCCTATGCTGAATGCAGGGGCATGCTGGTCATGGTCAACACAATCTTCACTTGCTCTATAGACTCAGGCGATCTTCCCACTTCAGCCTCCCAAGTAGCTGGAACCACAGGTGCACACCACCATGCCTGGCTAACTTTTGCTTTTATCATAGAGCAAGGTCTTGCCATGTTGCCTAGGCCGGTCTTGAATCCATGGGCAAAGGCAATCCACTCTCCTCAGCTGAGAAAATAAATATTAAGAAAAACATGACTGGGGAGATTTTGTGGGATCGCCAGGTGCGGGGGCTCACACTTGTCATCCCAGCATATTGGGAGACCGAGAAGGGAGGATAGCTGGAGGCCATGGATTTGAGATCAGCCTGTGCAACATAACAAGGCCCCCACCTCTACAAAAAATACAAAAATAACAGTGTGATGGTGCACACCTGTCGTCCCGGCTACTCAGGAGGCTGAGGGACGATCCCCCGAGAGCAAGAGGTTGAGGCTGCTGTGAGCCGTGATCATGCTCCTCCCCTGCAGCCTGGGCCACACAGTGGGACCTCATCTGCACAAAACAGTTTTCAAAAATTAGCCAGGTATGGGCACTCACGCCTGTCATCTCACCATTTTGAGAGGCTGAGGTGGGAGGCTTGCTGGAGGCCAGGGATTTGAGACCAGCCTGGGCAACATACCAAGACTCCATCTCTACAAAAAATAAAAAAAAAATTAGCTGGGTGTGGTGGTGCACACCTATCATCCCAGCTACTCTGGGGATGGAAGTTGTAGGAACTCTTGTGCTCAAGAGGTTGAGGCTGTGATGAGCCATGATTGTGTCCCGGCACTCAAGCCTGGCCCACACAGCAAGACCCCGAATTTAAAAAATGATGCTGTAGGGCCTCATTACTAGCTATCTTGGGTCGCTTACGTCCCACAAGGTCTGGCTTCAACATGTCTGGTGTAGATGGTCCTTGAGTCTGAGGACATGGGTCTGCATCCTGGTCCAGCATCATGTCCTTACAGAGGAGAAAATTGAGGCCCAGAGACCTCCATCGTTTCACTGTACAAATGTCCAGTTAGTGACAGGGTAGGGGTTAGGACTCAGGGTGGCGTTGATTCAACTTTGTTTTTCATTTTTGATTTTCTTATTTTTGACACTTTTTTTTTTAGAGATGGGGCCTCAATCTGTGGCCCAGGCCGGTGTCCAATTCCTGTACTCAAGCAATCCTCATGCCTCAGCCTCCACAGTCCCTAGGATGCCAGGCATTCCCACGCCAGACTGTCTTTTTTGTGGAGGTGGGGTCTTGCTTTGAGACCCAGATTGGAGTGCAGGGGCATGATCATGGCCCACTGCCGCCTCATACATAATTACTGTATGTAAGTAAAACTGTTAAATATAAGAGAAGCAATTTTACACACAAAACACATAAGGGAAGCAAAATGTGTTTTTGGTAAAAAGTTATACTATGTCATGGGAATGTGGTTTTTGTTAAATGAAAACCAATTCTGTCTAGCTTAGAAGTTTCTACATTTAAAATTTTTTTATTTTATGTTTTATTTCATTTTTACTTGAGAACTGTGAGGTACAGGTGAAGATTTGTCATGTTAAGTCAATAGCAAGCAGGCGAGGTTTGGGCTTCTGGAGGGCCCTCTGTCCCCCGGGAGTGGACGCAACACCCAGTGGGTGGCTGTGTACCCCTTATCCCCTCTCCTTTCTCCTTCAGTGGTGCTCAGGATTTGTTTTTTTCTATGTTTGTGCGCAAGAGCCCAATGTTTAAGACCACGTATGGGTATTTTGTTTCTGGAACGTTCAATTAAAATGCTGAACTCCATCTGCATCTGTGTTGCTCAAAGGACATGATTTTGTTCCTCTTTAAGGCTGCATAGCGTCCCATCATGCACATGTGCCATATTTTCTTTATCCAGTCCACTTTCAGTGGGCACCCGAGCTTGTTCCCTGCTTTTGCCATTGTGAATAGTGCTGCAATGAACGTACATAGACAGGTATTTTTTGGATAGAGTCATTTATTTTCCTCTGGGTATATTCCCAGACGTGAGACTTCTGGACTGTAGGATATCTTGATTTTTAGTTCTTTGAGAAAATGCCACACTTCTTTTCACAAAGACTGAAATGCGTTCATACACGCCAGCCACATAGAAGTGTCCATTTTCTCCACAGCCTCGCCAACACCTGTTGTTTTTTGACTTTTTAATGATAGCCATCCTGACAAGAGGCATCTCATTGTAGGTCTGTTTTGCATTTCTCTGATGACTAGTGAGGCTGAACGTTTTTTCATGTTCATTGGCTGCTTGAATGTCTTCCTTTGGGAAGAGTCTGTTCATGTCCTTGGCTCACTTTTTGATGGACTTGTTTTTGTTTTGTTTTGTTTTTTTCCTGTCAATTATTTTGAGTTCCTTGTAATTCCTGGCTGTTACACTTTTATTGGATTCATAGCTTGCACATATTTCTTCCCATGCTGTGGGCTGTCTCTTTACTCTCTTGATGGTTTCTTTTGCTGTGCAACAGCTTTTTAGCCTGATAAGGTCCCGCCTGTCAATTTCAGATTTTGCTGCATTTGCTTTTGAGGACTTGGCCATGAATCCATTGCCTCCTCCAATATCCAGGCAGTATTGCCTAAGTTTTCTTCTAGGACTCTTTTAGTTTGAGGTTTCACCTTAGAGTCCTTGATTCATGTGAGACTCCACCTCAATAACAGTATTAATGATAACCATAATAGCAATAATAAAATATAAATGGGTCAGGAAAGGTGGCCCATGCTCGTCATCCCAGCGCTTTTGGAGGCCAAGGCAGGAGGATTACTTGAGGCCAGGGGTTTTCAATACAGCCTGGAAAACATAGCAAGGCATCATCTCAATAAAAAAAATAATAAAAACCTATACAAATGGGCCAGGTGCAGTGGCTCACACTGTTTTCATTGTCCAAGTACTTGGAAGGCTGAGGTGGGAGGACTGCTGGAGGCCAAGAGTTCAAGACCAACCTGGACAACATAGTGAGACCTCATCTCAATAATAATGGCTATAATAATAATAATAAAATTTAAATGGGATAGGGTTGGTGTCTCACACCTGTCATCCTAGCACTTTGGGAGGCTGAGGAGGGAGGATTGCTTGAGGCCAAGAGTTCGAGACCAGCCTAGGCAAGATAGCAAGACTCCATCTCTACAAATATTGATAATAATGATAATGATAACAATAATAATAATATAACAATAAAACATAAATAGGTTTGGTGCGGTGGCTCACACCTGTCATCTCAGCACTTTGGGAGGCCAAAGTGGGAGGATTGCTGGAGGCCAGGAGTTCAAGACCAGTCTGGGCAACATAGCAGGACTCCATCTCTGCAAAAATTTTTTAAATGAGACAAGCATTGTGGTGCCTGTAATCCCAGCTATACAGTGAGACCCTGACTCAAAAAATAACCAAAATTTAGCACAGAAGCCATCATGGAGGCTGAAAGGAGGTTGATCTGGTTGAATTTGATTTTTATTATTTTTAGTTTTTGTACCTTCAGGGTCTCACTTTGCAGGCCAGGTTGGAGGGCAGGGGCACTATCATGGCTCATGGCAGCCTCAACCTCCTAACTCAGGTGAGCCTCCCACCTCGGCCTCCCAGGAGCTGGGATTGCAGACACCACCACGCTAGGCTAATTTTTTTAAAAAAATTTTGAGTTGGATTCTTGCTATGTTGCCCAGGTTGGTCTCGAACCTCTGGGCTCTAGCACTCCTCCTGCCTCAACCTCCCAAATGACTGGGATGACAGGTGCCATCATGCCCGGTTCATTTTTTAATTTTTTGTCCAGAAGGAGTCTTGCTATGTGGCCCAGGCTGGAGGGCAGGAGCACGATCACGGTTCACCACAGACTCCACCTCCTAGGCTCAGACAGTCCTCCCACCTTGGCTTCTCAAGTAGCTGGGATTGCAGGCAACACCACGCTGGCTAATTTTTGTATTTTTTGTAGAGGCGGGGTTTTGCTATGTTGCCCAGGCTGGTCTCGAACCCCTGGCCTCTAGCAATTCTCCCGCCTTGGACTCCCAAATGGCTGGGTTGACATACGCCACCTTGCCTAGCTCATTTGTACATTTTTTGTCAGACTCTCAAAGGGCTGGGGTGACAGGCGTGAGCCTCCGTGCCTGGTGGGGGTTTGTATTTTTTAGAGTTCAAAGAAGTGTTTGGGTTTTGCCCCGTCATAATGAGAAAGAGAAAAAAGCATGTGGCTTGCTCCATCAGAGGAAACAGAATGAGCAACTGGCCACGGACTCATGGAAGCCATGGCACACACCTCCCCCTGAGGCCGTGGGTGGGTGATTCCAGGAGGAACCGAGAAAACAAAGCTGAAAAAAGAAGCCTTTTAAAAAGAGAGGACGGGTGTGGAGATTCACACATGTCATCCCAGCATTTAGGCGGAGGCAGGAGGATCACTGAGAGTCACAGGTTGATAACAGCCTGGGCAACATAGTGAGATTCCACCTCTACAAAAAACCAAAAAATATAAACAACAAAAAAAAAACAGAACAAAAAACCAAAAAACCAGAGTGTGGTGGTGCATGCTTGTTGTCCCAGCTACTTGGGAGGCCGAGGCAGGAGGAACACTTGAGGCCAGGAGTTAAAGGTCAGTCAGGATGTCAAGACCAGCCTGGGCAACATAGTAAGACACCATCTCTTAAAAAAAATTAGTATGGTGTGGTGGGTCACACCTGTCATCCCAGCCCTTTGGAAGGCTGAGGCAGGAGGATTGCTTGAGGCCAGAAGGTCGAGATCAGACTGGACAATATAGTGAAACCCCACCTGTACCCCCCCCAAAAATCAGCCAGGTGTGGTGGCACCTGTCATCCCAACTATTTGGGAGGTTGAGGCAGGAGGATTGCCTGAGTCCAGGAGGTTGCAGCGGTGAGCCATGATCGTGCCCCTGCCCTCCAGCATGGGCCACATAGTGAGACCCCATCGGCACAAAACAATTTAAAAAATTTAGCCAGCAATTTGGGAGGCTGAGGCAGGAGGATCGCTTGAGGCCAAGAATTTGAGACCAGCCTGGGAAACATAACAAGACCCCCATCTCTACAAAAAATACACAAATTTGCTGGGTGTGATGGTGCACACCTGTCATCCCAGTTACTTGGGAGGCTGAGGAGGGAGGATCTCCTGAGCCCAGGAGGTCAAGGCTGCAGTGAGCCATGATTGTGCCCCTACACTCCAGCCTGGACAGCATAGCAAGGCCCCACCCCTACAAAAAATTTTTTTAATTAGCTGGATTGGTGGTGGTGCCTGTCATCCTAGTGACTTGGGAGGCTGAGACAGGAGGAACACTTGAGCCCAGGAGCTGCAGTGAGCCATGACTGTCCCCCTGCACTGCAGCCTGGGCCACATAGCAAGGCCCCACTTCTACAAAAAAAAAGAAAAAAGAAAAACAGTCTGGCACAGTAATGCCTGTCATCCTAGTTATTGGGGAGGCTGAGGCAGGAGGATTGCTTGAGCCCAGGAATTGGAGACCAGCCTGTGCCACAGATGAGGCCCCATCCAAAAAAATCAGTCAAAAGAAAGCAAATACAAAAAAGAAAAATAAATTACAGACATGAGCCACCCAACCTGGCTAAATTTTATTTATTTATTTATTTTGAGAGACAGGATCTTGCTATGTTGCCCAGGCTGACCTCAAACTCCTGGCCTCCAGTCATTCTCCAGCCTTGGACTCCAAAAACACTGAGATCACAAACGTGAGCCTCCATGCCTGGTCTTAGTGGGAAATTACATAACTAGTAGGCAGAAGAGAAAAAATAAATAATAAATATTCAAACAGTTGAGGCATAAAAGCTGAGGCCACCTGGGCACGGAGGCTCATGCCCATCACCCCAGCACTTTGGGAGCCTGAGGCCAGAGGATCACTGGAGACCAGGAGTTCAGCACCAGCCTAGGCAACATAGCAAGACCCCATCTCTTCAAAAATAAAAAATAAGCCAGGCATGACGGCATCTGTCGTGTTAGGGACTCGGAAGGCCGAGGCGGGAGGATCACCCGAGTCCAGGAGGTCGAAGATGAGGTGAGTTGTGATCGCACCCCTGCCCTTCGACCAGGCCCAAACAGTGAGACCCCAACTCAATATAATCAAGACTAAAACTATTGATTGATTCATTAATAAAACAATTGATATTATTGTTTTTGTCTGCTTTGTCAAAGATTAGTTGGTTGTAGGTATTTGGGTTTATTTCTGGATTCTCTCTTCTGTTCCACTTGTCCTCATGTCTGCTCTTGTACCAGTACCGTGCTGTAGAATAATTTGAAGACAGGTAGTGTGATCCAGCTTTGTTCTTTTGCCTAGGATTGTTTTGACTATTCTGGCTCTTTTTGATTCCACATGAATTTTAGGATTGTTTTATCTGAGTCTCTGCAGTGCAATGTTGGTAGTTTGATAGCACTGCATTGAATCTGTAGATTACTTTGGGTCATTTTAACATCGTTGATTTTTCCAATTCATGAAGATGGGATTTTTCTCCATTTGTTTGTGCTCTCTACATTTTGTTTCATCAGAGTTTGGTCACTTTCCTTGTAGAGATCTTTCAGCTCCTTGGTTAAATATATTCCAAGGCATTTTAGCTTTTTGGCTGCTACTGTAAATGGAATAGAGTTCTTGGTTTCTCAGCTTGGTTGCCTTTGGTATGTAGTAGTGCTACTGATTTGTGTGTGTTAACTTTTGTATCCTGACGCTTTACAAAATGCATTGATCAATCTCAGGAGTCTTTTGGAGTAGTCTTCAGGATTCTCTAGGTCTAAGACCATATCATCAGCCTGGAGAGATCTTTTGATTTCTTCTTTTCCAATATGGATGCCCTTTATTCTCTGGCGAGGACTTCCAGGACTATGTTGAATAGGAGTGGTGAAAGTAGATGTCCTCGTCTCCTTCCTGTTCTGAGGGAGGAACTGCATTCAACTTTTCTTTGTTCAGGATGGCCGTGTCTGTGTGTGGCTTTTATTGTTTTATTGTTTTTGAGGAATGTTCTCCCTATGCCTATTTTGCTGAGAGTTTTATCATGGAGCCATGCTGGATTGTCTTAATGCCTTTACTGCATTCATTGAAATGATCATATAATTCTGTTTTTAACTCTGTTTATGTAGTGGATCACATATGTTGACTTGCAAATGTCCCAACCTTGCATCTCTGGGATAAAACTTAAGTGATTGGGGGGGGTGTTTTTTTTTAATGTGCTGTTGGATTTGGTTGGTTAACATTTTTTGAGGACCTTTGCATCTATGTTCATAAGGGATATTGGTCTATAGTTTTCTTTTGCTGTTGTTCTTTGTTCTGGCTTTGGTATTGTAGTGACACTGGCCTTGGAGTATGGGTTAGGAAGAATTCCCTCCTCTTCAATCTTTTGGATAGCTTCAGTCAAATTGGTGCCAGTTCCTCTGAAGTTCTGGTAGAATTAAGCCATGAGTCCATTAGCTTCTGGACATTTGTTGATAGACTTCTAATTGCTGTTTCAATCTCGCGACTCGTTATTGCTCTGTTCAAGGTTTCTATGCTTCCTGATTCAAGGTTGGGGAGCTGTATGTTTCAAGAATATATCCATTTCCTCTAGATTGTTTAGTTTGTTTTCACAGGTGTTCTTAATAGTCTCAGATAATCTTTTGAATTTCCATCATATCAGTTGTAATGTCACCATTTTCATTTCTGATGGAGCTGATTTGAGTCTTCTCTCTTCATTTTTTATATAATCTAGCTAGCGGTCTCTCAATTTTATTTATCTTTTTGGTTATTGATCCTTTCTATTTTTAAAAATTTCAATTCCATTTCATTCTGCTTGGATTCCCATTATTCTTTTTCTTCTGCTGGCTTTCAGTTTGGTTTGTTCATGCCTTTCTAGTTCCTTGAGGTATAATGTTAGGTTGTCGATATGTGATCCTTCAGTCATTAATGTAGACCCTTAGAACTATAAAGTTTTCTCTCAGCACAGCTTTGACCATGTCCCAAAGATTTTAATCACTTGTTTCATTGTTTTCATTTGTTTCAAAGAATGTTTAAATTTCCATCTTGATTTTATTCTTGACCCAAGAATCATTCAGGAGCAGATTGCTTAATTTCCATATTTTTGTTTGGTTTTGTGAGTTCTTCTAGGAGTTAATTTCTAGTTTTATTCCACTATGGTTTGAGAAGGTTCTTGATTTGATTTCGATTTTTTGAATTTATTGAGACTTGATTTGTGGCCAATCATATGGTCTATCTTGGAGAACCTTTCATGTACTACTGAGAAAAATGTACATCCTGCAGTTTTGGGAAGGGAAGTTCTGTAAATGTCTGTTAGTTCCATTTGCTCCAGAGTCTGGCTTAACTCTACTGTTTCAGATTGACTTTCTACTTTCATCATCTCTCTTTTACTGTCAGTGGAGTTTTGACGTCTCCCACGATTATTGTATTGTTGTCCATCTCTTTTTCTAGGTCTTACAGAATTTGTTTTATAATGCTGGGGACTCTGGCATTGGCACATATATATTTAAAATTGTTATGTCTCCTCATTGGATTGATCTCTTTATCATTATATAACATCTTTGTCTTCTTTTTACTGTTAATTTAAAATCAACGTTATCTGATATGAAAATGGCTACTCTTGTTCATTTTAGGTTACCAATTGCATGGAACGATGTTTTTCACATGTTCCTTGTGTCTATATTTGCAAGGTAAGTGGTTTTCTTGAAGGCAGCAGATATTTGGTTGTATCTGTTAATCCATTCTGCCAGTTGATATCTTTTTAGTGGGGGCATTGAGACCACTGATGCTCACAGTTAATAATGATATGTATGATACTATTCCATTCATCATACTGGTTGATATCTGATGGCTTTATTTATTTGTTAATTTATTTACTATTTTTTCTATTGTTGGTGTTCCATAAGGTCTGTAAACTTGGTGATTTCCAGCTTTTTTGATTGGTGTATTTAAACACTTTTGTTTCAGTGTTTAAAACTCTTTTGATAATTTCTTGTCAAGTCGGTCGAGTGGTGACAAACTCCCTCAATATTTGCTTGTCTGCTAAATATTTTATTTCTCCTTCCTTTAATGAATATTAGAGTGTGGGATACAAAATCCTTGGCTGACAGTATTCTGTTTGAGCAGACTGAAGAAAGGGTCTTAATCCCTTCTGGTTTGTAAGATTTCTTCTGAGAAGTCTGATATTTGATAGGTTTACCTTTGTAAGTTATTTGATGCTTTTGTTTCACTGCTCTAACATTTTTTTCCTTCACATTAACTTTGCATAACTGGATGATTATATGCCTTGGGGTTGACTTTTTTGGAATGAGTCTTCTGCGGGTTCTTTGAGTTTCTTGTTTCTAGATAGTTACATCTCTGGCAAAGCCAAGCAAGTTTTCCTCCATTATTCCCTCAAAGAGATTTTTCCAAACCTGTTGCTTACTCTTCTTCCCAGTAATACCTTTGATTCCTATGTGTGGAATGTTTTACATAGTCCCGTGTGTCTTGGAGATTTTGTCCTGTTCTCTTGATTCTTTTTCCTTTGTTGTTTTCTGATTTGGTTAATTCAAAAACTTTGTCATCAAGTTCTGAGATTTTTTCTTCTGCTTGTTCTAGTTTGCTGGTAAAACTTTTCACTGTACTTTGTACTTTCCTAAATAATTCTTTTACTCCCAGAATTTTGAATTTTTTAAAAAACTGTCTATCTCTTTGGGTAATTTTTCATTCACGTCCATAAAAATTTCTTTATGTTGGTTTTAAATTTTCTCCTAATTCCATTGATCAATTTTATAATCAACCTTTTGAATTTTATGTCTGGAATTTCAAACATTTTATTTTGATTAGAGTTCATTGATAAGGAGTTGGTGTTATCTCTTGCGGGTATTGGAGAACTTTGGTTTTTCATATTGTCAGAATTAGTTTTCTGCTTCCTTCTCTTTTGGGTAGATTATCTCTTCCTATGTGAGTTTGGCAGGAAGCTGACATAAGCACTGTAGGGTTTTCTTGGTTACATATAACCTTGGTGTAGTGAGTTTCTCAATTGCCAGCTTTGGCAGTCCTGTGCTGGGTGCCTGCACTGGCTCATGGCATCCCAAGTGGCTGAGTGGCTTGGAAAGTGGTATTAGCTGTGGTTTTGGATCAGTTCTTTCCTGAAGCTAAGGTATTATATCTGATGTGGTGAGCTAAACTGTTGACCTGGCCAGAATTGGCACTTTGGGGAAAGTCAGCTGCAATGGTGGCTGTGGGCTTTCTCCTTGGCAAATGTTGCTCCAAGGAATTACCCATGGTCTCTGTCTGTTTTGAGCCATTGAGAATCAGTGGGAGTGAGGGAAGGAGTTGAAGCATTCCACAAGTGTGTACTCTTGGCTACCCAATGGGGGTTAGGAGGAAGTCCCAAGCCACTGGAGTGAGGCTGCTGTGTCAGTATATTTCTTTCTTAAAAATATGAGTCCACATCTATGAAAAGATGCATATCACAAAGTATATGGACTTGGAAGATAGAGGTAGCAGAGATAGGGGGAACAGGATTTTTTTTTTTTAAAACAAGGTTAACTGCAGCAGCCACAGAGCTTCAGGTTATTCTTCATCAAAGTGAACATCCACTGAAAATTCAGAATTGCAAATGTTCCCTGTCTTTTTCATATAGGGATTATCCAGCTGGTCTTGCGAAAGATAAAGTCTGTAAATAGAAAGCATATGCATTATATTTTATTATTGAGCTGGGTAAAAAGCCACACAATAGAGCACTATTATTAGAGCTTTCAAAAAAAAAAGACTTGCTCACAACAATGAGAGCCTCAGTGCATGTTTTTACCTTTCATTTGGCTCCTTCCATCTCTCTGATCAGATACAAAATACCTGAATCTTAAGTAACATATCAGTAGCACGTGCTACTGATTTTTTTTAACACTGTTTTTTAATGGAATAAATCTAGGTTAAATGGTATCCTGGCTTAATAAAGTATCTAAATTTCTATATGTGACAGAAATCAAGAGACTACAGGCGTATCAAAAATCAGGAATAAATGACTGTGTCTCTCTTAAATGGTGGAAGTTGGCATTTTTGGCTAAAGAGCAATCTCATAGCTAATAAAAACAGCTTTACCAAGTGGTATGTCAATTTAAATATTATAGAAATCTTTAGAAAATTACATAAATGTAAAAATAAAGTGATCTAACCTGTTGCTTCTTGGTGTCTTACAAGAAAAAAGCATCCCTCAGAAAGAACCACTTTTGAGGAGTAGCACTAAATAAAGCTCCACCTTGATCTCACTATTGGGGGACTTTTCTCATGTTATGAGTCAAGATTCATTGTTTGCATATACCCAGAAAAAAAATGGTCATTTTTTTTTTCAAATCAAAGTTCATGCTTTATTTTTTAATTTGTTAATTTTTTATTATAAAGATGTGGGGTACAATTCATAGTTAGGTACCAAAGTCTATGCTTTCAAAATTCATTACAAGTGTGCATTACAAGTGTGTGTGACCACGTGCTTAGTTTATTATGTCTTCTAGAACTTGAGGCATTACTAGATCCAGTTCAAATTTGAAGGAAAGGCAAGGATTGGGTGTGACAATAACAATCAATTCACGCCACATGCAATACAACCACTTCTCCACTTCTGACCCAAATGATTGTTACAATTTTTTTCCTTTTGTATTGCATAGGAAGTTGATACCAAAAAGTCTCAATTTTTTTTTTTTACCACCATAGACAAATACTCCTTCAAGCACAGAACGTTTAGACTCAGGAATGAGTTTCCAGATATGGTAGAAGATTCTTTTCATTGGCAAACTTCAAAACCAATGAATGATTTTTAAATAGATTCCCAATTCAGTTATTAGAAAATCATGTTTAAATGAGAGAGTAACAATTAATGATTTTTAAGCCAATTTTCTTTATGTTTATTTTGTCTTGTAACTTCTGTCCTGTACACAAGTGTGTCAATTAGCTTTTACGCTAGTGAAGCCCCCCTAGATCTGTACTGGGAGTAGCTCCTTTCCATCCTCACCTCCCTTTCTCTTCAAGTGTGTATTTTTGCCTTTATAAACATTTCACTTTGCTCACAAAAACAAATGAAGAAACAAAAACAAAGAAAAATAGATACTTCCCTAGGAGGTATTTGTTATCACACTCAAGATCTGATGATAGTACTCTGTAACTTGCAACACAGTCTTATGGCATGCTCCTTGAGGATAATGCAAGAGTGTGTCTCAAGAACAGATGTGTTTTAAAATAACAACCAGAGTGTGAGAAGTAAGGTAATGAAGAATGGCATTTTGAGGATTTTATGGTTTAAATTGAGCTGCAGTAAGTCTTATACACAGACATTAGGCTGTTATAATTGGATTAGACTATATCCATACCTCTTTCTCAGTATAAAAAATGTGTGGAATCATAAATAAAAAGCACATTCATCGTAACAATCAGGAAGCACCTAAAAAAGATATGGTTAAGAGAAAAAGGTTATATTCATTGTGCAATTGATACCAAGAACTAATAATTCCATAAGGATTAAAATTACATCCTTTATTCTTTTAAATATTTATCAAACAACTATAGCCACTAAATATACAGCACTCCACAGTCTAGAACAATATACTCAAGATACAAAGGCAGACACTTTAAGAGAATCATGTTGCTTTCTCTTGCTATTTGTATTACATTTTTTAAGGGACTATATTTTTTCCATGATAGATATTTAATTCAGACAATAAGTTTTGAATCCAGTTTAGATAATGCTACACAGAATTTGCTAAGGGCCTATCCCTATCTATACCCAAACATATTGCAGTGAAATTTTATAATTTTTTGTTGCCTTGGCATCTATTCAAAATATACATTGAACTTTCTCATACAGAATCAGGGCTCAGTCATGCTTAACATAGTTTCCTGCTCTTCACTTCCTCACAGTTCCTCAGTGTGAATGATTCAGATATCTGCCTCAGATGATCACTTCCTTATGGAATAACTAGATACTTAACTTAACCCACAGGTCATTTGGTTCACTACATTTACTGCTTCTACTTAATAGATTCTCCTCCAACTGGAGCAAGCAGTGGATGAAAGGAAGCACAGGAAATAGATTTTTTTTTTAGTTGAAGTATCACTCTGTTACCCAGGCTGGAGTGCAGTGGCATGATCAGTCATTGCAGCCCCAACGTGCAGGGCTCAGGTGATTCTTCCACTTCAACCTTCCAAGTTGCTGGAAACAGAAATGCACCATCATGCATAGCTACTTTAAAAAAAAAAATTATTGTAGAGACAAGGTTTGCCAAGATGCCCGGGCTGGTCTTGAACCCCTGGGCTCAGGTAATTCTCTTCCCTTCACCTCCCAAAGTGCCGGGTTACAGATATGAGCCACTGAGCTCAGTGGAAATAAATTTAAATTGACCAACATAGTTACTTGTTGGCAGTTCTGATGGATGATTTAATACCAAAATGAGATGAAACTCTTGAGGCTTAGAAATCAGTTATATACAGAATAATATTCAGACACATATTTCATGACAGGCCAATATAAACAATACACTTTTGATATTCACAGTTTGCATAAAGGCAATATTGGATTTAAACTACTATTTGTAACATTATAGTATCAATTGCAAAATGAGTCAAATTTTCCTCTTTTTATAAATTTTATAAATTATTGGGAACAATGTGTTTTAAAGATGCAAAACAAAAATGTGATCACTGATATGCAGTAAAGCATACCTTTACTTTTTTAGCATCTTGGCTTTCATATTTTTTTCTTGAAAATCAATACATGTACATTTAGAAAAAAGTAGAAAGTTTAGAATTTAGAAAAAACAAATGGGCAATAAGTTTTTCAAACTACATGTATTTTTAAAAATTGTTTTGAATCTGATTTGTTGTACCTTATTCTAGCAAGGGCATTACATCTATCATCTTCCTTGCTGAGAATTATAGTAAAAGAAATCCTAAACCAAAATTGGTCAAGACCAGACAAGATTAGTGATAAAGCTGTTTTTGTTTACTCACTGGAGAGAAAAACTTCACTTTGACATCAGTATGTAGTGGTGGACAGTTGTATACCTCTATTATTAATTTGTTTTCTTCAGTATCATGGACGAACTATGAATGAACACACAGAATTCAGAGCTATAAGCCTAGCTGATGATAAAAACTTCATTTTCACTTATTAAGACATCCTATATTTATTAAATGGTTTTGTTCTCACAGTCTAATCACTATAAACAATATACTGTTGTTTATATTTTTAAAAGGTCAACGTGTTTGGATAGGCACAGTTTCTCATGTTTGTAATCCCAGCACTTTGGGAGACCAAGGTGGGAGGATTGCTTGAGCCTAGAGGTTCAAGACAAGCCTAGTCAACATAGTGAGACCTCATTGCTAGAAGAAAAAAGAAATTTGTTGGGTGAAGTGGCGCATGGTTATAGTCCCAGTTAGTCAGGAAACTGAGGCAGAAGGGTCGCTTGATGCCAGGAGATTGAGGTTGAAGAGAGCTGTGATCCTGCCACTGTACTAAAAACCCAACTCAAAAAAATTAACATATTTAAGGTTATAATGGGTCACTGTGGTAAATTGTGTTCAATTTTTTATTAGAGTTTAGCCAATTAAACATTATTAATTAATGTGTTTACTGATGTGATCACAAGCTTTGTCCATTGCAGACTGCAGGATGAAATGACCAAAGATAGGTGAAATTTGTGAAATAAATAACTTTGAAATTACGCAAAGTGGTTTTTAAAAATTGGTTCATCCTTCTATTATAATGGCAACCTGAGTAAGAAAATTCTATGCTAGGCCTGTGAAAAATACAAAAAAATGGTGCAGACTCAGTTGGTCCCTCAGGGAACTCTACACAGAGAGAACAATAGTAGAATGGTATATAATCTCTAGGTATATGATGAAGACTGGGTGTGCTGTTATGTAGGGCAGGGGGCAAGAAACAGGAGACACAGAATGAGAAAGCTTCATCAAGGAGGTAAAAATTCAACAGGACATGAAAGGACTTGGATAAATAAAGAAGAGCACTGAAAATGGAATCTTGTCTAGGCAGAGGGGATAAGAAAGACCAGCAAAAACACAAAGTAGAAATTACAAAATTGCAGCCAGTCGTGGTGGCTCATGCCTGTAATCTCAGCACTTGGGGAAGTCAAGACAAAGGAAATTTGCCTGAGCTCAGGAGTTTGAGACCAGTCTGGGCAACATGGTGAGACCTCATCTCTACAGTAAATAAATAAATAAAAATTAGCCAGGCATGGTAGCACATGCCTGTAGTACTAGCTACTTGGAAGGCTGGGGCGAAAGGATCTTCTGAGCTCTGCAGGTCAAGGATGAAGTGGCTGTGATCATGCCACTGCTCTCCAGCCTGGGTGACAGAGTGTGAGACTCTGATGAAATAAGGAGCTGGGGGGGAGGGTGTTGAAAAAAGAGTCTGCTAGTCAAGTGACTGATTGAAATAAGTTCTGTTTTATCTTAAGAGCTCAAGTCAGGAAAAGAAGAGAGAAATTGCTGAAGAATATAGTGGGGTATTTCTTAAGTGACAAAGGGGCCTGATAATAATGATCACATATAACAATTATTTAGTGGTGGATAGTTTAAAGCAACTTTATGTATACTACCAAATTTAATTCTACAACTCTTGAGATGCACTATTTATCTTACAGATAAGAATGTTGTGCTAGAGGAGTCAACAGGCCTTGACATGGGCACACGGTGTGCTTTCTTCTCTACCTACAGCTTTTCACCATGAGAGCAAAACTTCAGAATGCACACTTCAGAACTCTACACAGTGAACTGTATAAGGAGGAAGAAAGTGTAAAGAGACCGTTGCACAAATCTAAATATAAACAAATGAGGTCCTGGACAAGCAGTGTCATTGGGAACAGAAAGGAAGGGGGAGTGAAGGAGAATGTCAAAGGCATAGTCATTAGTGATTGGTGACAAATTGGATTTAGGGGTCCAAGGCAAAGATGAATCAATGCTACCTCCAAATTTTAAGGCCTGAGTGGGAGAGATTTGTTGGGAGCTGGCCACGGAGGCCCACTGAGCGTTAGGGATCAGGAAGGGCCATTGACCCCGAGACCACTAGGATGTGTTCGGGAGCTATTGACCCCATTTCCTCCCCCTTTCTACACAACACTAACCAGATTAAGCTCCTGTGAACTCAAAACATAAAAACTCTGAGACCGGGACAAACACAAGCTAACTTTAGAAGCTCATTGCTCCCATTCTTCCACAAACTGCAGTTTTGGCTTTCACACAACTTATAATTCAAACTTGGGTCACATCTAAGAGCCTTAGTATTGGTCACAGGCTCCTGGGTCATGATCTTAGGATTTATTGAAGTTGAATAAATGGATTAAAGTTTCATCAATTAGGTTATGGGATTATACCTGAAAGAACATCCGGTGGGTGGGGAACGCCCCTCACACACCCGACTGTGTATAAAAGACCAGTTGTAATTCCCATTAAATGGCTTCTGCACTAGACAGGGGTCCAGTCTCTTTCTTCCTTTCTCTCTCTCTCTCTTTCTCTCTTTCTTCTTCCTCCCGATCGCTGACGCCGTCTCCACCTTTGGGGTACCCTGAACCCGGCTGGAGCTGGTCTCCAGCAAGTGTTGCCTGAACGTGGGACCTCAAGGTAAGCTTTCTTTTTCTTTTTTGGGACGGATAGGACCTCACCCAGGGTGCCGCGGACCCCTCTGTAAAGACAGGCAGAGCAAGGAAGGATGAGCAGTTTAAGAGCCATGATAGAATCATGGGTCAGAATGAATCTAAAGAAAGGAACATATCTACTAGTATTTTGATCATATTGTCCAATAGAGGAACCAATTGGCTTGCCTTTTGCATTTTGTATGCCTTAGCTTTATGGAATATTATCCAAGATGCTTTAAATCTACAGCACGATTTCTCTAAAATTCCAACCAAAAATAAAGACACTCCCCTGCTGACCATAGTCTCGGTGCCTCCTTTAGATGAATTTTTCCCTGAGGAGGAAATGGAGTTGGAGGAGGAAGTGATTGGATATCATAAGTGAAAAAATCCTGGTAATGTTGCCAAGGTACTTTCTCCCATACCCTTTACTAGAAATAAGGTGAAAACACCAAAATTCACACCTGGGTATGTGTCTCCGGCTAATGTAGGTATGCAGGGAGCCAGAAAAAAGGCTGAGAAAGAGGGAGATTTTACCTTGTCTTCTTGCTTTCCAGTAATTTATTTGGAAGAAGGCACAGTAAACGAGGCACCTCACTGGGAGCCGCTACCATATAAATTAATTAAGGAACTTAAAGAGGCTTGTACTCGGTATGGTCCTAGGGCTCCTTATACTATTACTATTATGAAACAATTTGCCACTCGGTGGATGACACCACAAGATTGGCGACAACTTGCTAAAAGCTGTTTGTCAGGAGGAGCCTATTTACTATGGAAAACTGAATTTGAAGATCAGGTAAGGGTCCAGAGGGCTGTTAACCAGCAGAGGGATCCAAATCAGTTTCATATTTCTAGCAATATGTTGTTAGGAAAAGGATTATATGAGTCAGTTGACAGTCAACTAATCTTACCCAAGAAAGTTTTACTCCAGGTAAATTCTTGTGCAAGTGAGGCTTGGAAGAAGTTACCTATTAATCCTACTCAGACTACCTCACTATCTGATCTTAAGCAGAAAACAGATGAAACTTATGAGGAGTTTCTCTCTAGACTTACAACAGCAGTAAATAGAGTAATCTCTAATGCAGAAGCAGCAAATAGCCTTATTAAGCAGTTGGCTTTCGAGAATGCTAACAGTACTTGCCAAGCTTTGATTAGACCGATTAGGACAATTAACTGATTATATCAGGCAGTGTGCTGATATTAACCCTGCCGTTATGCAGGGTATGGCAATGGCCACTGCCTTGAAGGGAGAAACTTATGCACAATTTGTGCAGGGAATGCAAAATAGTAACAATAAATCAAAAAACAGTTCGGTTTTAACTTGTTATAACTGTGGCAGCCTGGCCATATTAGTAGGGACTGCCCAGCTAAACAAGTGTTGCAGGAAGCCCTGATGCAACAGCCTAATGAGAGCTCTCGACCAAAGTCTCTGTGTCCTAGGTGTCAGAAAGGATTTCATTGGGTTAGGGATTGCAAATTCAAATTTCATAAAAATGGCACTCTGTTAACTAAACAACAATCTACGGTGCTGATTCTGGGAAACAGGCAGAGGGGCCGACCCCGTCCCCAAATAACAATAGGGGCAGCTTCCAGCATGAACCCGTTTGTTCCCTTTGTCCCATCTCAGAACTCATCAGAGCCACCCCAGGGAGCATAGGACTGGACCTCCGTTCCTCCACCACAACAATATTAACTCCAGATGTTCCAGTTACCCCAATTCCAATGGGAGTGAAGGGCCCTCTCCCAGATGGAATAGTGGGTATAATATTGGGAAGTTCTTTGTCTCTACAAGGAGTTTCTGTGATTCCTGGAGTGGTGGACTCTGACTACACAGGGGAAATCCAGGTACTTGTTGCTCCCCCTAGCAAAACTGTACAATTTTATGAAGGTCAAAGAATAGCTCAGTTACTACTCTTACCCTATCATAAAATGGGCAAGTCTCTAACCAATAAGCCCAGGGGTGACTCTGGATTTGGCTCAAGCAATTTCACTTTCTGGGTTCAGGAAATTACTAACTCCAGACCTCTAAAAGCTTTACATATTCAGGGAGTTAAAATTAAGAGGCTGCAAGATACAGGGGTTGATGTTTCTTGTATTGCTGGGAAAGACTGGCCGCCTTCCTGGCCAACACAAGTAGCCCCATCAGGACTCATTGGTATTGGTCGAGCACCCTCTGTAGCCAAAAGTTCTCAAATCTTAAATTGGATAGATAACGAAACTTCAGGAACCTTTTGTCCCTACATCTTTCCTTCCATCCCCATTACACTTTGGGGATGTGATATTGCTCAAATGGGCATGCTTCTGTATAGTCCAGATGACAAGGTGTCAGCACAAATGCTACAAATAAGATACGATCCCTTAAAGGGGCTTGGAAGGAACAGACAGGGCATAAAAGGACCTGTTCAGGTTGTAGAGAGGAAAGACTGGTCTGGTATTGGCTTTTCAAATTTTCCCTAGGGGCCATTGTTCCTGAGGCTGCTGATTCCATTACCTGGAAAGATGATAAACCAGTTTGGGTGGAACAATGGCCCATGCTCTTGGAGAAACTTAAGACAGCAAGAGAATTAGTTCACCAGCATTGGAGGCTGGCCATATAGAGCCTTCTACCAGTCCTTGGAATACTCCTGTATTTGTTATAAAAAAAGAACTCTGGAAAATGGAGACTTTTATAGGATCTAAGAGCCATTAATGCCACCATGGAGGCTATGGGTGCATTGCAGCCCGAGCTGCCATCTCCGGTTGCTCACAGGATGCGTCAACTCATGTTTGGATTCCTGATTGATTTATTCAAAATGCCCCCACTAATCTGAAGACTGAGATGGGTGGCATGGACCCTGTAGACTCAAAGGAATAGATGTGGAGCAATGCCTACCAACCATTAAGAAGAGGAGCTGTTTTCTTTGCATAGGGAGGCATCATTACATGCTGAACAGGATTTGCAACACTCGGCTAAATAAGAATTGCACCATCCACCCTGCCAGCCAGAGGAAGGAGGAACACTGACACACCAGATGAGAGAACTTTCATTGCAGAACAAAAACTTCCCTCTCAGATTATCCCCAAATCAAGACAACACACTATCAGTTGCTGTCTAAAAACTATAGCAATGTCTTCAGCGTCCATCGTTCCCAATTACCAGCATGGGAACAAATAGAATTTCTAGCAGAAGAAGCAGGAGATATGGTAACTTCACAGCATGCTAAAAATGTAAACAAAATAAGAGTTTTCACTTCCTTTGTCCTCTCCTATTCCTCCTACAACTCCAATTCCTGCTTTCCCTACTACTCTTGTTTCTTGTAATCTGTTCTGTGAGTCCCTTCACCTTTATCTGGGAAGGAAGGGCAGGCATCTACGGCTGTGGCACCTAGCTCTGACTTTCAATCTTTCTCTTTAACCTTCGGAGAAGGGGCAGGTGCCAAAGGCCACGGCACCTGTTCCTAGCCTCCAGTCTTTCTCTTTTACCTTCGGAGAAGGGGCGGGTGCCAAAGGCCACGGCACCTAACCCCAGCCTCCAGACTTCTCACCCCCCTTTTTTTCCACCCACATGTCTCTTCTCAAGTGGGTTGCTTGGACAAAGGACTTATGAAGGAAGCTCTTGTTCACCTCCCATTTGTTTCTAACAACACTTAGAAGGACTGGCTGATCATTTCACGAGATTCTGGATATCCAGTATGGAGAGACTGTATTTATGACTCTAAAGTGGACTGTTTTTTACCCTGTGTAAAACTTGACCTTATACTTCAAGGTTAGATGGGGAAAATCCCATCTCTGCTAGATGGCATATCAATGAATGGGTACCTCCAGTGTTAACATTGACCATTAAACATCAAAATGATGTTTATAATTTGTCTTGTAAACAAGTGTATTAACTAACTGTTTAACTGATGTTTCTTATAAGGGATTTGTTGTTCTCAGACAGCCTCTTGTGAATATGGTTTAAAAACACTGTTGGAAAAGATTTTTGGAGTTACAGCCTTAATAGTTACTTTTCAGCTGTAGCATTACCTAAGGAAGTTCATACAGCTACGTTTGCTGATCGGCTATCTAAAAACATTTCTATTGCCATAGTTATTCAGGAAATCATAGACCAGAAGTTAGAAAGTAAGGTTAATGTTTTAGCAGTAGGGCAAGAACTTGTGACCTTAAAAATAAAATTGGTTCTCCAATGTCACTCTGAGTTTAAATCTGTCCATACTTGGGACAAAGTAACTTGGAATTTGGAACCATTCAGACTTGAGTATAGACCTTACTAAATTACATCAAGAAATTCAGGCATCATTTGCTAATCAAAAATCATTAATATCTATACTCATCAATGTGGGAATTTGCGGAGCAGTGATTCTTTTGTTGCTGTGTTTACTCCCAATCATCTTTAGAGTGCTAAAGAAGAGCAATACGGAGTTTCATGGTTTCATGCTAAAAGATAAAAAAGGGGGAGATGTTGGGAGCTGGCCATGGAGGCCCACTGAGTGTTAGGGATCAGGAAGGGCCGTTGACCCCGAGACCACTGGGATGCATTCAGGAGCTATTGACCCCATTTCCTCCCCCTTTCTACTCAGCACTAACCAGATTAAGCTCCTGTGAACTCAAAACAAAAACTCTGAGACCGGGATGAACACAAGCTAACTTTAGAAGCTCATTGCTCCCATTCTTCCACAAACTGCAGTTTTGGCTTTCACACAACTTATAATTCAAACTCGGATCACATCTAAGAGTCTTAGTATTGGTCACAGGCTCCTGGGTCATGATCTTAGGATTTATTGAAGTTGAATAAATGGATTAAAGTTTCATCGATTAAGTTATGGGATTATGCCTGAAAGAACATCCGGTAGGTGGGGAACGCCCCTCACACACCCGACTGTGTTTAAAAAACCAGTTGTAATTCCCATTAAATGGCTTCTGCACTAGACAGGGTTCCAGTCTCTTTCTTCCTCTCTCTCTCTCTCTCTTTCTTCTTCCCCCCAATCGCCGACGCCATCTCCACCTTTGGGGTACCCTGAACCCGGCTGAAGCTGGTCTCCGGCAGAGACTGGTGCCATTTGCAGAAGCAGAGGGAAAACTCATTTGATGAATTTGAATCCACTGATGCATTTGAATTGTGGTGGTGGAGACTGTCCCTGTTGTAGCTCCTGCATCTACAACTCAGTGGGTGTCCACAAATATCTGTTCAGCAAATGAAAGAAAAAATGCGCATTTCAATAAGGAGAATGGGGGAACATCACCAAGAACAACACATTTGTGAGATGAGAACAGAAAGGGAAGGATCAGGACTGAGTGAATACTCTCAGTTAGGAGAGCTCAGACAAAGGTGGAGAGTTGGGGTAGAAGGCAGGCATAGGGTTGGCAACAAGAGAATTTGAGACAGAAACCTGGAAGAGAATTGTACAAGTGTATGGCTCTTAGAGTGATAATGAAAGTTTTCTAATTATTTCAGAAGGTCTCATTGTTTTGAAGAAAGCGATTCTTCCCCAGTGCATGCACTCTTCCATTGTTTCTTATGGTGTCATTCCACAGAACCTCTGAGTTAGAATCTCTTGGTACATTGCTAAGTCTACAGACTATTAAGCTCCACCCCAGATTTCCTGAACCATACTTTGGTGGTACAACCTAGAAATGTGCATCTTTACAAGTTCCTAGGTTTCCATGCACACTAAAATGTAGAATTAGTGGCATATAATAAACGTTAAAATAACCTAGAAGAAGAAAATATGGCCAAATGGCCAAATATGTGATTGAAAACCTTGATCGATTCCTGGAAATATGCTCAGCCTTTGTGGGAAAGAGAAAGGCAACACTTGGAATGGAAATATGTGCTGGAAATTTCACTGAAAAACGTGTTTTGAACAATTAGGTTAATTTAGTTTTGATTTGCATCCAAACTCCGTGACACCAAGTTGGATGGTAACCAGAAAGGAACATGAAATCTCAGTAGAGTGGGTGTGTAATAGATTGGGGTGATTGATATTGAACCTTAAACAAGCACCAGAAATTTCAGTTCATATGTTATCTCTTACCTCACAGTTTTTTTCCAGAGGAGCAGGGAAACACAATATTTTTTCCCATTATTATTTGTATTGCTAAATTGTTTCCATCACCTATTCCAATGCCTAAATGAAATTTAAAAGTTAGGCTGTTTAGAGAAAAATCAAAATGTCTTTCCAATTAATATTATAGATTAATAAAATAAAAAATTATCCCAGCTCACAAGGTGTCCATATTTAATCATTTGACTTGAATGAATTTTTTTTTCTTTGAAGGAGAAAGCTTTAAGTCCTGTTCTGTTTCCTAAAGCAAAATGTATAAGACGAGAGAGGAGAGAGTGAGAGAGAAAGAGAGCAAGAGAGAGAAAGAGCAAGAGAGAGGAGCTTGGTTAAGAGAATCTTAAAAATCCCTATAGCTTATACGAGGAAGGACTCCACACAAAAAACTAAAATATCTTTTAGAGGTTAGGCCCCTTGTAGTATAGGCTTCCCTTGCTATGCAAGTACTCTGGGAGCCCATCAGCTTCAGTGTACCGTCTAGCAGTTGTGAGACGCTGCATTCAACTGCAGTGAACTTTCTTCTGGAGATTCTCTCAATGTGTTTGTCCACTTCTTGATGGGTCATTTACAAGAGCATCTGCCCATACCGTGCTGAGTGTTCTACAGATTTTGACCAAAATAGCATGATCCCCATGACCCGCCCTCCCTATTCACCCGATCTTGTCCTGAGTGACTTCTTTTTGTTTCCACAAATGAAAAAAGTCCTCAAAGGGAAATGTTTCCCAATCTGGAAGAGGTGAAACAAAAAAGGGCAGAAGCACTAAAAGATATCCAAATTAAAGAGTTCAAAGACTCCTTTGAGCAGTGCAAAAAGCATCTTGAAAGTGTATTGCACCTAATGGAGAGTACTTTGAAGGTGACTGAAGTTCAGACATGTCAGAATAAACATAGAAATTTTTATAAATAAATTCTGGTTCTTTGTGTCCCTTCTTTTATCATTCTGAAGAATGAAATATTGCAAACATGCAAGTTAATATCCCCAAAACAATGTTTCCATTATAATTCCCTTCATGCATTACTGTGCTGTGGAGTCTTAGTTTGAACAACTAAAAGAGTAAACAATCAAAGATATGAGGGCTAGAAGAGAGAAAACGTATATTCTGATAATTTGTCTGCATAAAAACAAATTATGATCTATAGATAAATTATAATCAATAAGAAAGTTTATGAAAAAGAAATCATCACATGTAATATCAACACAAAAATTCTTCTGAGCATGATGAAGAAATAAACTTAGGCAGGCATGGCTGCAGGTGCCTGTAGTCCCAGCTACTTGAGAGGCTGAGATGAAAGGATCTCCTGAGCCCAATACGTTCGGGTTGTGGAGAGCCATGATCATTCACAGGCCATCCAGCCTGGGTGACAGAGTGATACAAAAGACAAATGAAGGAACAAGCAAAACACATAGTCCAGCTTCGAAACTTAGAATCACTTCGCCTTTCTAGGAAAAAATTTAGAAAATGTGACTTGCAACCCGCTTGCTAATGTGGTGGTTTCTTCAGACTTCTTGCCATGATTCTTTACAGTGTAGAGTCTAAATTGCTCTTGCCTCACTTCAGATCTACTTCCTGATGCAATCTCTGTGTAAATAAAGGTAGTCATGTCCAAAACTCCCGTGGAGTTTATTATGAGTTTATAGGCAAATGGCCTCTTTCCCCTTTTCAGATTAAAATGACACGCTTCCTTTTAGCATTTCATCAGGCTTGGTTTTCCTGTCTTCAAATAATTTTTATTGATTTCCTTTTGGCCCTGCATAATTTACTTTAAATAGGCCCCAAAGTAAAGGGTGAGAATAATACAAACATTCTAATAAAATATGGTAATCATATTTTATTCCTCATTGCAAATTCTGTTTGTTTTCTTCTCATTTAATTTTGTTTACACTCACACCATTATATTGTCATTAGAAATCACAGTTTCTTGCCATAATTTTCTTTGTCCCATAACAAGTGCTGAACTTTTCTATTGTTGGCTACCAAAAACCAGTGAAATGTTCAAGTATCCTAAGTCAAACACTTTTCTCATGAGAAGAAAAGAACGTTGGCTTATGAGCTTACATTCCCAGCATTTAAATAATTTTAAATGAATTATATATATTTAGGTCATTAAAAAACCCTCCATATCATTAATTTTGCACTGGTTTAGTTCCTTAGCCCCAAATACATAACCACTAGTGGCAACATGTGTTGGGGGGAGAAAAAACAGATGCAAGCAAATTTTAAAAGGCATTTTACAATTTAACAATAAAATATCATTTTTTAAACTATGCAGTTTTAATATACATTGAAAGGTTTCTTTTATTTCTGAATAATCAGACAAAATATTAAGGAAAATATGTCTAGATTTTAATTTCTGTGCCAATTTAGAAGACTAAAAAGACTTGGTGACCTGGGTGGACACCACACCCAATGCTGCAGCACCCATGATGTCCAGCACTGGCACTGCCTCATGGTTCACAATCTGGCTGTTAAGAGATGTTTGCCTTAGGGGATCAGAAGCATCACCCCCTTGCTGCCTCTCTGGCATGCTTCCCAGCACACTGAGATATCCTGTGGGTGACCCGTGCAGGGAAAACAATGTGGGGTGATGGAGAAATGGACATGGAGCTGGAGGCCAGTTTTTTTCTCTCCAGTTACTTTTCTTTGCTGCGTTCCAGAGTTGGCATGGGTGATCTGCCTCCCTGGGCAGTGGTGAATCCCATCCATGGCTTTCTTGCCTCCCTGGGCAGTGGTGAACCCATCCATGGCTTTCTATCTCCTTTTAAATTCTAGAAGCAGGAATACAACTAACTCCAGTGAAGTTTATAGGGATTTATACTACTGCTATTATTTATTATGACCAGGGGCTGAAAGTCACCTACATAGAGTCCCACTTTCTCTCATATCTTTCCATGTTCATGTAGATTCAGGCATAGAAGACTAAACAATGTCCCTAATGAGGCTTTCCTTGACCCTCAATACTGTGCATTCCAACACTGTTTTCTGTTTTGTTTTGTTTTTTTAAGTTTTATTTTTATTTATTTATTTATTTTGAGTTGGAGTCTCACTCTGTCACCCAGACTGGAGTGCAGTGGCCGCTCCTGGCTACCACAGCCTCAACCCGCTGGGCTCCGGCAATCCTTCCGCCTCAGCCTTCTGAGTAGCCGGAATTACAGGCATACGCTACCATGTCTGGCTGATTTTTTGATTTATTGTAGAGATGAGGTCTCTCCAAGTTGCCTAGGTGGGTCTTGAACCCATGGGCTCAGGCAATCCACTCACCTCAGCCTCCCAAAGCGAGGGATTACAGGCTGAGCCACCGAGCCTGACTTGTTTTTTTAAGTTTTAAAACATAGATTGGGAGGACTCCTGAAGATGGTGACGGCATAGGTGGATCTGTGAGACTCTCCGAACGTGAGTTCCCAAAAACACTTACTTTTCTCCCTGCAGCTCCCTGCCCATCGCCAGCCGCACTGGTACGAGGCCAGGGGACTTTTGGTCCCATGCAGGGCCAGATATTGTGGCCTGGCTGCCGCTGCTCCACTATATATGTGATTCCCGCTGGCTGGGGAATCCCGAATCCCGGATCTCCGCTCCCTCCCTGGCTACATCATCATGACCAGCACCCAGTACCAAGCTGCCGGTCACCCAGGGAGGCTCTGGATGCCTGCCCCTCAGAGATACCGGTCCCGTTTCTAGCTGAAGTGCCCTGTGAGGGACCCAGGGCCACCACCTGCCCTTTGGAGCTTTGGAGATCTGGAGCCCCGGGCCCACCCTGGCTGAGGCACTCAGTGTGCCACCTCAAGCCTGTGAAAGGGAGCAGAACCCCAAGCTTGTGTATCAGAGGCTCCCAGCTCCAGAGGAGGGAACACCCGACCCTCTCCTCCACCCCAGCCTGCTGGTGTCACCTGGGATCCAGTGCCCAGCTGTGCAGCTGGTCCTGCCTAGAGACCCACATGAGCATCTCTAAAAGTGAAAGTAAAACTACCACCTCCGCCATTTTCAAGGCAGACTTGCATTGCCCCGCCCACCTATCAGAGCCTCCACCTTGGTTCCCATGGTGACATCATTAAACGGGAGACAAAGCCCCTCCCCTATGCTGAACAGACTGAGACAACTAAGAGTTACAGACCTCCAAGGCAACACGCTAGCTGCCTGCAACAAAAACAGAGGGGAGAGGTGGGAGATCGGAGCTCAAGGGACTTTAGCCACTACAGGATGAGAGAAAAATCTACACAAATGAAGAAAAACCAAAAGAAGAATATGCGTCTCTCCCAGACTCCTGGGAGGGCAGACACTGAGAAGACTGACTTCGGAATGCAAACAATGAAGAGCCCCCAGAATGACTGGTCTCAAAATACAAATCAAGACCTAGAAATCAAGACATTAATGGAGAGATTAAAAAGAATTGAGGAGACTCAAGAAGAAACTAGAAAGGAGCTGATATCTGAGATAACAGTAATAAAGAATACTGTGAATGAAATAAATAACAAACTGATAAGCATGGAAAGCAGAATTACCCAAGCAGAAGAAAGAATCTCAGAGCTTGAGGACCAAAATATAGAACTAACCCAAACTATCAAAAACACAGAAAACAAACTTAAAAAGATAGAAAAAAACCTTCAAGAGATGAGCGATTACCTCAAGAGGCCTAACCTAAGAGTAACTGGCCTTCCTGAGAGAGAAAGAGAGACAGAGACCACACTGGAACAAACCCTCCATGAGATCATTCATGAAAACTTCCCTTATCTAATCAATGATGCAAAAACTCAAACACAAGAGATTCAGAGAACCCCTGCAAGACAACAAATGAGAAAAACAACTCCTAGACACATAAAAATTCACCTGAACAAAGTAGGCATAAAAGAAAAAATCCTAAAGGCAGCAAGAGAAAAAGGCCAGATCACCTACCATGGAAAACCAATTAGAATAGCAGCAGATTTATCTACAGAAACCCTGCAGGCTAGGAGAGCTTGGAGCCCTATCTTCAAAGTCCTAAAAGATAAACAATTTCAACCAAGAATAACCTGCCCAGCCAGATTAAGCTTCATCAGCGAAGGAGAAGTAAAATCTTTCCAGGATATTCAATCCCTAAGAACTTACGCTGCCACCAAACTACCTCTACATGAAACACTTAAGAAAGTACTAAACACAGAAGAAAAGGGGAAAAAAAGAGCAATGTTCTTTACAAGAGTACAGGAAAAGAATAAAATACATATGAACCAATCCCCAAAACAAAAGAAAGACAATAAACCAAGTGGAAGAACAACTCTATAAGAACTCTATGATAGGGATAAACTCTCACATTTCAATAATTAACCTGAATGTGAATGGACTAAATGCACCACTGAAAAGACATAGAATGGTAAAATGGATAAAATATCACTGGGCAACAATATACTGCCTTCAAGAGACCCATCTCACTAGAAAGGACGTGCACAGACTCAAAGTAAGAGGATGAGAAACAAATTTTCAGGTGAGTGGAACACAAAAGAAAGGATGAGTCACGATCCTAATATCATACAAAATACCATTTAAGCTATCAAAAATTTAAAAAGATACAGAGGGCCACTACATAATGATAAAAGTTTCACTCCATCAATAAGAAATATCTATCCTAAACATATATGCACCTAACATAGGTGCACCAACTTTTATAAAGTAACTCCTAGGCAAACTAAAGAAAGATATTGACTCTAACACCATCATAACTGGGGACTTTAATACCCCACTCACAACCCTCGACAGATCTTTGGGACAAAAAATCAGCAATGAGATTCGGAACCTCAATGTGACTCTGGATCAAATGGATTTAATTGATACCTACAGAACACTCCATCCAAAGACCAGAGAATACACATTCTACTCATCACCGCATGGAACATATTCTAAGATTGACCACATAATTGGCCATAAATCAAGCATAAGCAAATTTAAAAGGACCGAAATTCTACCATGCACCTTCTCGGACCACAGTAGAATAAAAACAAACATTAACACCAACAAGGTCCCCCCAAAACCCACAAAGACATGGACACTAAACAGCATGATACTAAACAACTCCAGGATCAATGATGAAATCAAAACAGAGATCAAAAGATACATGGAAACAAATGAAAATGAAGAAAAATCTTACCAAAATCTCTGAGATGCCTCAAAAGCTGTAGTAAGAGGGGAATTTATATCCCTACAAACACACATGAAGAAAATGGAAGGAGCACAAATTAATAGCCTAACAAGACACCTAAGGAAGCTGGAAAAGCAAGACCACAAAAACCTTAATTTCAGCAGAAGAATCCAGATCACCAAAATAAAAACCCAAATCCAGGACATAGAAGACAAAAATACAATACAAAAAAACCAATGAAACAAAAAGCTGGTTCTTCGAAAGAATAAACAAGATCAATGGTCTCCTAGCCACACTGACCAAGAAAAAGAAAGAAAAATCCAAATAAGCACTTCAGAAACACAAAAGATGACATCACATCTGACCCTGAAGAAATACAAAAGATCATCAGAGACTACTATGTACACTTTATGGAAACAAACTTGAAAACCTTAAGGAAATGGAGGACTTTCTGTCATCACACAACCTGCCAGGGTTGAAACAAGAAGAAATTGAGACCCTAAATAGACCAATAACAATCAAGGAAATTGACTATGTAATAAGAAAACTGTCTACAAAAACAAAACAAAACAAAACAAAACCCTGGACCAGATGACTTTCCAGCAGAATTCTACAAGACATTTAAGGAGGAGCTGATTCTAATCCTACTGAAGGTATTCCAGGTGATTAAGAAAGATGGAACTCTCCCCCAATTCATTTTACGAAGCTAACATCACATTGATACCCAAGCCAGGTAAAGACCCAACAAAGAAAGAGAACTACAGGCCAATATCTTTGATGAACATAGATGCAAAAATTCTCAACAAGATCCTAGCAAAATGGATTCAACAACACATCTCAAAAATCATCCATCATGACCAAGTAGGCTTCATCCCTGGGATGCAAGGCTGGTTCAACATTCGTAAAACCATAAATGTAATTAAATACATCAACAGATGTCAAAACAAAATCACATGATTATATCATTAGATGCAGAAAAAACTTTTGATAAAATTCATCACCCCTCTTGATAAAAACCCTCGAACATCTAGGCATACGAGGAACATACCTCAAAATAGTAAAAGCCATCTACGAGAAACCCACAGCCAGCATACTCCTAAACGGACAAAATTGGAACCATTTCCCCTGAAAACTGGAGCAAGACAAGGATGCCCACTCTCACCCCTCCTGTTCAATATAGTATTGGAAGTCCTGGCTAGAGCAATCAGAGAATAGAAGGCAATCAGGGGTATCCAAATAGGAAAAGAGGAAGTCAAATTATCTCTCTTTGCAGATGACATGATTGTGTTCCTTGAAAACCCAAGATAATCTGTCAAAAACCTTCTTACACTGATAAAGGCCTTCGGCAAAGTCTCAGGATATAAAATAAATGTGCAAAAGACAATCGCATTTCTTTACACCAATAATAAACAAACAGAAACCCAAATAAGAAACACAATCCCATTCAAAATAGCCACACACAAAAAGAAATACCTTGGCATATTCCTAACCAGAGATGTGAAAGACCTTTACAATGAAAACTTCAAAACTCTGCTCAGAGAAATCAAAGATGACACAAACAAGTGGAAAAATATCCCATGCTCATGGATTGGAAGAATCAACATTGTGAAGATGTCCATCTTACCTAAGGCAATCTACAGATTCAATGTAATACCTATCAAATTACCAGCAACATTCTTCTCAGACCTAGAAAAAACAACACAGGAATTCATATGAAAACACAAACAACCAAGAATAGCCAGAACAACCCTCAGCAAAAATAACAAAGCAGGTGGTATCCCATTACCAGACTTCAAACTTTACTATAAAGCTACAATCGTCAAAACAGCTTGGTATTGGTATAGGAACAGGCATATAGATCAATGGAATAGAATTGAGATTCCAGAAGCAAAAACTCAATTTCTCAACGAACTCATCTTCGACAAACCCTCCACCACCTATCACTGGGGAGAGGGGACCTTATTCAGTAAATGGTGCTGGGAAAACTGACTGACCACATGCAGAAGATTGAAATAGGACCCCTATCTATCCCCATACACAAAAATTAACTCCAAATGGATCAGAGACCTAAATGTAAAACCTGAAACCATCAGAACCTTAGAAAATGAAGGACATACCCTCATGGAAATCAGAACTGGCATCCAATTCCTGAACAAAACCTGAAACCCACAGGCCATAAGAGAGAAGATAGACAAGTGGGACCTCATTAAACTGACAAGCTTCTGCAAAGCCAAAGAAACCATCAAGAGAGCAGGAAGACAGCCTACAGACTGGGTAAAAGTATTTGCTAACTCCAGGTCTGACAAAGGCTTAATATCTTGGATCTACAAGGAACTCAAATGTGCTGAAAAGAAAAAAACAGACAGCCCCATTATAAAATGGGCAAAAGATATGAACAGGCACTTCACAAAGGAAGACATCCGAGCAGCCAACAAACACATGAAGAAATGGTTAACCTCACTAATCATCAAGGAGATGCAAATCAAAACCACACTGAGATACCACCTAACTCCAGTTAGAATGGCAATTATCAATAACTCAAAAAATAACAGCGGCTGGAGAGGGTGTGATGAAAAGGGAATACTTCTACACTGTTGGTGGGAGTGTAAACTAGTGCAACCTCTGTGGAAAGCAGTGTGGTGATTCTTAAAAGCTCTAAACATCAGCCTCCCATATGACCCTACAATCCCCCTACTGAGAATATACCGTTAAGAACTCTAATCACTCTATAAAAAAGATACCTGCACATGAATGTTTATCGCAGCACTGTTCACAACAGCAAGAACCTGGAACCAACCACGCTGTCCATCAAAAGAGGACTGGATTAAAAAAATGTGGTACATATACACGATGGAATACTACACAGCCACAAAAAAGAACAAAATCATGAACTTTGCAGTAGCCTGGATGGAGCTAGAGTTTACAATACTGAGTGACCTCTCACAGAAACAAAGATCTGAGTATCACATATTCTCACTCCTATAATGAATCTTGATCATCCAACGCACTACCATAAGAAAATGACTGACAGTGGTGGGAAACCATGGGGGGGATGGGAGTAATGGTAGTAAACATCTGTCTGGGGGCAGGGAGACACCTGTTATCAACAAGGGGGCCCAAATGAAGCTTATTTGTATACCTAACCATTAACTGTACCCCACAATATCAAAATAAAAAATATTGATTAGAAAAAAGAGAAGCAAAAATCAATTTTAGATAGGCATGTGTTTTGCAACTTATTAATTCAAAGATAACCTTATATTGGTCAAGATGACCAAGTAAGGAATCTATTTTTATTTCTACTTCTTTCCTTAGATTAGATAGTGTAGTTAAGCTTTTTAAAAAAAGTAAACCCTCACTTCTCCTACTATGTCTCAAGTAAATCAGGATTTGAGGAGTAAAAATGTCAATGAAAAATTTACCCCCATATCTTAAGATAAATAAACTAATTGGAGATGGACAGGTCCTTGAAGAGTTGCAGTAAAGGGATGAAAAGCCCAAATAAATGAGTAAGTTATTTGCAAACCATGCATTTTTTTAATTCAAAAAATATCTACCCTGCTCCTGTCATATGTAAGGGAAATCTCTATGATGACTCAAGATGATAAAAATTTGAAAAATGTATTTCCTCAAGAAATTATAATTTAATAAGTGATGTGGTGTATTTTGAAGAGTTTTCTTCAAATCTCTCTTTCTAATCTGCCTTGTACGTAGGCAAGATGCCAGCTTGCATATTATATAATGATGAGTAGTGCCCCTCTTCTTTAGCTGCAGCAGCCATATTGACCTCTGTAGGTTTTTAAAATTCCATCATCAAAGCCACCCATGTTGAAGGTAGTGTCTCCAGAGACCACTGGTTGAAATGCATAGCTATTTTTGAAAAAATAAAGAATTTTTCCTCTTCACATAAAACAACAACAACAACAAAAACAACAATAACGATGATTGTACAGAAAAGAAAGGGAGACATGCCAGAGCTGGCATGGGCAAAATAAACCACTCGACTTTTGTTTTTGTTTTTGTTTTTTTAAGTCAGAATTTTACTCTGTCACCCAGGCTGGTCTTCAGAGGTATGATCACGGCTCAGCACAACCTCAAACTCCTGGACTCTTGTGATCCTCCCATATCAGCCTCCTGGGTAGCTAAAACTACAGGTGCCCTCCACCACATCTAGCTTTATTTTTTATGTTTTATTATTGTACAGACGTGATCTCAGTATGTTTTCCATGCTGATCTTGAACTCCTGTGCCCAAGTAATCCTCCAGCCTCAGCTTTTCGAAGTGCTGGGATTACAGGCATGAGCTTTTCCACCTGGCTTGGCTTTTTCTCTATGTACTTATTTCTCTCCTACTTACCACCTAGAGACTCCTCACAGACAGGGGAATGATAGCATGGCCTAGCTGGAAGCAGGTACTCAGCAGTTGTTTGGCAACAAATAAGGTAAGCTTCCTTGGTTGTTGGGTGCTGAAGGTTTTGTGCTCAAACCTATTACTGCTGGGGTAAGAGGGATCAGACAGAAGCGGGGTAAAGTGACCCCAGTGTGATGAGAAAAAGGGGCCTCTGAAGGGAATAGGTGAGAAAATGATATGGGGTGCATCTGCCAAGACAAACACTGAACTAGAGGTGTTTAAGAGAAGGGAATGGCCTCAGGGGACATGGGTTCTCCTTCTTCCTCATCACAGGCTCTGGTCTGAACAGTGAACTCTGTACATAGAACTGAGGAACAAGCACAGGAGAGAAGGGAACGGAATGAAGTTCATCCAAATTGTGATGGAAAAAAGGAAAGTGAAGGACATCTAGGAATTTGCAATATGGCTAAGGATTACTGGGTCAGTGAGCAAATCCAGGAAGAGTTTGTGTGTGAAAATATGTAAAGAGACAACTATGAGTTCAGATCATCTGAATCAGTATGTGCAAAATCTTCCCACATAGTGGGAACACTGTTCCTCCTTCCCAAGTCTTCAGTTATACATTCAGCACTTACCACGTATGGAATCAATGATTATTCTTTTGATTATCGGTCTTGTTTCTTGAATGTGTTTTTGAGCCTTGACATTTTCAAAGTACTGCACATATGTCCTCTGCAAAGCAACAGAAGCCTCTTAAGTGGAGATGTAAAGTCTAAAGTCAGCATTCCAACTTTTTAAAGATTCTTTTTAAAATTAATTTTAAAGATGTGGGGTGCAATTCATGGTTATGTAGATAAGTGGTCAGCATACAGGTAAAGTTTGGGACTCCTTTTGGGATTTTTTTGTGTTGCTGTTGTTTTGTTTTGTTTTTACATAGAGCTTGTAAAAGGCAGTGAGTAATTAAGGAAACAATTACATTTACTGGGTGCCATTCCATACTAGGCATCTTTTTGAATGCTGCCTCACACTAAGTATCTACCCTGGGGAAAAAACTCCTGAAATAAATGCTATGGGAAAGTAACAAGGGCAAAGCCAGGTATTGCTGATAGGCTGCTTATGATTGAGAGGACAACTAATTGGACTAACAAGAAACATTCGCAGTGTGGGGGTAGAAGCTTAGTTGTGACTTAGGGGAAGGTCTAGGCTTTGTTGGAGAGTAGCCTCCTGGACATGGGAGAATGATATACGGGAAGATGCAAAATGAAGACCCCCATATGTCCATAGTAGGTGACAAGGGTCACTCTTTTCTTGTTCCTGCCTGCTAGATTTTCTTCACTTTCCATTTCTTCAATTCTGTTTCACAAGAAAGCTCTGGACTCACTTAGCCTTGATCTTTCCCGGGTCAAGCTGTTCACAGTGGCTCTTCTTGGATCTTTCTTCAATAAGTTAAAGAGTTCCTGTACTTTCTCTACTGATGGGAAAGTGTTCATAAAATCAACTGCCACACTTGGCATTTCCCTGAAAGGGTCAGTCATTGGGAGGGTTCTACAAGTTCTGAACTTAGGAGTGGATGAAATGTGGTCAATAGAAAGGCCCACTTGCAAAGTCCTAAGGTGATGGTGTCTGAAAATTACCACCCGGCACAGAGGGCACTCTGTCCTGGGACCTTGCCAACACGGCTCTCACACCTGCAACTGAGTCGTTGCATTCCTAGGCCGGTGAATCGGAAGAGAATCCATTGCAGCTTGGGGTTTGCCCATTCTGGACTAAAGTTAGGGAAATTGTGCAGGCCTGAAGGGCACATGGGGAAGGGGGGCTGCATGGGAAGAATTGTGAAAGGAGCTGAAGCTGTCATCCCCTCAGCTCCTGCCACCAGATTCTCCACCTTCCACAAAAGCTGTAACCCATCATGGCCACAAGTTGCTTTTGCTGCTATACTTCCTTCTGGAACAGCTTCAAACAACAAGGGCTTATAGCAGAAGCTAACATAACCAATATGTAGAAAGCATCCATTACACACAAAGATGATATCACGAGAGGGGATGAGGCACACTGGGATGCAAAAGGTGGAAAGATGAGGAAGCCATTGACCGTGCTTTCCCAGGATACAGAAATTGCCACTTCAGAGAGTTAGAGAATCATGGAGTGTCTCTCAGTTTCTAAGAAAAACACAAAGGGCTACAAGAACTGTGAAAGCGAGACACTATTTCAGGCCAGGAAAGGAAAGGTCCTCCAGGAAAAGGGGCCTCCATAAGCAATGTCACTAGGATATAAAGTGTGTGCACAGGCTGGGAAACAGTACAGTCTAAACATGTCAGATAGCGGGGTATATGAACGCACACCGTGGAAGAAAATGTTGGAACAATCAGACTGAAACATCTTAAACAGTAGAAGATCATGGGTGACAGGTGAAAACATTCATTTTCCTGCTGTTGGCAGTGGGGGCGGGCAATATGAATATTGAGCATGGTAATGGTATGATTAGAGCTGGACTTCAGTCAGTTCATGTATTATTTTGGCTTAGGGTGTATGGCTATTATCACTTTGTTTTTTTATGACTTGGGTGTGGGAGAAAAGCATCAGTGGAAGAGGTTGAGTTCTTCGATCTGAATTAAAGGTCAGTAGCTGCATTCAAGTCTTAGAACAGGGCCAAGGGTACTTATTCAGCTCTCATCATTTCACTCAAAAAAAAAAAAAAAAGAAAGAAAGGCATTCACTGCCACACCCAAATCTCTTTAAGAATTCCCAAACAGCTCTCAATTCTGTTTGAAGGGCAATGAAGAAAAGACAATAGGAATGAAATGCCGTGTGGGGCATGGTAAGTAATGGACTTCAGAGTCTCACAGATCGAGTTTTGGGTCCTTGGTTTAAAAGTTAATTTCTCTGAACCTCAATTTCCCAGTTTCTAAAATGAGAATCGTCGTAATGCCTAAAACCCTTAGAGTGGGTCAACAAAATATGGAATGTTGTAAACTCTGTAGGATAAGTGTTCTGTTTTCTGCAATAAACAAATTACAAATAAAAAAGAGAGGTAAAACCTAGAAACTAAAAGATATTTGGCAACTAAATGAAATGTGTGGACATTGGATTGTGATTTAAGCAAACTGAATTTTAAGAGACGTTAAGACATTTTGGAAAATTTAAACATGGACTAGAAATTTGATATTATGGCATTTTAAAGGAATAACATTTTTAGATATGATAAAATATATTAAAGTTTTTTGTTATTGGAGTACTTATATTCGATGTCATACTGGAACGTGTATGGAACAGAATGATATGATGACTGAGATATTCTTCAAAGAAACTCAGATTTAGGGAAAACAAGAGTGGAGACTGGGACTGTGGGGTTGGCACAGTGGGAAGGAATTGGATAAACATGGCTACTTGCTTGCTGAAATGATTATTGAAGTGGTTGGATGACTATTAGGGGATTTATTGTACAATTCTCTTTTTATATATGTTTGAAAATTTCCATCATGAAAGGGTTTTTAAAATAAACCCAGGGTAATAAGCATATAGTTCACGTGGGTTTATGAGTATCAAATAAGGTGTATGTCAAGAAACAATACTGTCTGGTATAAAATCAGGTTTTAAAAGTGCTCTTTCCCTCCTTCTCTTTTCTTTCAGAATAGATGCCCCTCATGTGTGCATGTACACACACACACACACACACACACACACACACACACACACACACACTCAGCAAGATACATTCACAGGGGCTTTATCTAAAAACTGTCCTTGTGATGTTCTGCCGGACTGAGTTGCCCTTGTAGGAATTTGGGGAAGACTTTGATCCTCTTAACAGGGAAATCAAAGGTTGTTGACTCTAGATGATCAAGGGTATGAAACCTTAGGCATGCGACTTTGCTACTTTGGGAAGGTAATCAACTCCTGAAGTTGCTAAACAATAACTGACATGAAATGGAATGCCAGTAGGATGCTATGAGAAGAACCCAGATCCCACAAAGCATGGGCAGCACCCGAGGCATGGCTCTTGGCCTCAGGGAGGATCAACTCCTGTCTCGGGGTACTCAAGGGCTGCTGCCCAACTACCAAAAGGGAAAAGTCTAAAGTGAAGCCAAGTAATAGGTGCCAGTATGAACCCACCTCCCTAAGAAAAGCCCCCTTTTAAAAATAGCTTACCTGAGAAGAAGATTCCACACCCTGATACTTAGTGCCTTTGGATTCATCTGTCACATTTTGAAAACAAAGCAAGGCTCTCCAATAAAATTTTTAAAAATGGGAGATGGGGGCAATCTAGTCATGGTTCATCTGCACTCTTCTCTCTCCTGTATCAGTAACCTTAAGGTTTCTGAGGGCTCTTGGTTTTCTTAAGTCAGTAGCCTTTGGGTAGAGGCTACCCAAATAAACTTAAAAATCCATATCAAAGATATCTCTCATGCAATGACTCAAAACATGACATTTTAGAGCTGGAAAGACCTGGTCCAACCCTTCTTTCCATTTTACAAATGAAAAGATTCAGACCAAAAGAAAACAAGCGACCTGCCATGGAGATGCTGCAGCCAGTTAGAGGCAGCACAGGCCTGAACACAGGTCCCTGACTCTCAGTGTGGGGCTTTAGGTCAGTGGCTTCCAAATTTTTGTTTTTTAAACTACAACCTGCATTAATAAACCTAGTAGATACACACACACACAAAGAAAAACATCTTTTTATATTTTCTATTCTACTCTATTTTATTTAAAAAATTCTAGTCATAACCTAGTAATTTGATTTTACGACTCACTGTTAGGTCATGATCCATAGCTTGTAGAGCATTGTCCTAGAACATCCAATTTCAAATCTGTGTGTCCTAATCTTGAAAAACTGAAGGTGGTAAGATTAGAGTGCTGGGCATTGTGCATGGCCCACTGCTTGTCTTCCCTTGATTGCAGCCAGGGGTGCGAGCAGTGCTGATGGGAGTGTGACTGAAGTTGTAATCTCTCAGCAAGATCATGGCAGAAAGAAGTGGAAGCCTTAGCTTTAAGAAGTAATGACAGGCCACCTTGTCTTCTTAGAAATTTCCAGAGGTCACTGACACCGTGGATATTGACAGTGTAGAAATTTATATTCTGGAAAGACTTTAATCTGAGTTGGGAAATTGTGCCCTTTGTCTATGTAGCAACACTAAGGATGTCCATGGTCCTTTGGAGAACTTTTCTAATTAACCTTGATATTATTCTCACGAAGAATAAAGATGTCATGGTACCGGTAGTAGTAAGAGCAGGGCCAGGATTCAGGTGAGGCGAATGAAACATCTTGATTACTGAGTATATTTTGCATTTGTGTAACATGACGTTACTCACCACACCTTAATCCTGTCCCTGTCAGGTTCCATCTTTATTTAAATGGTTGATATTATATATAGTCTATCATAGACTTTTTGCATCAATTTTTTTTAAAATATTGCATTCAAAACAATTTTTTTCTAAACTACTGTTACTTTTGATATCTCTTGAATTTTGTGCCTCATTGTCCTCATCCTAGTCCTGGCCCAAAGTAAGAGGTTCTTAAGCCCATTACTAACCAGTGCTTGGTAAACAAGGAAATATCAAAACCAGAAATTCTATAAATCACTTCTCCAACAACAGTATCCCTTACGGACCATGATTTAAAGAACCATCTTAACACCTTACCAGTGATGTTTCAGAACTGGCAATTTCATTCGCATAAGGCAAATTTTGTAGTAACATCTTTCCTACCTTGGCAGAGGAAACATTCCTTTAGCAATAAGGCAGGCACAAACCATTGTTCCAGTTTGTCCTAGAAAAGAAGTGAGTTCAAGGTACTATTGTTTATGGTTGTACTTGGTATAAAAATACACTCAAAAATACTTAAAGACTTCATCTTGGATTGGTTTTCTTCTACCTTGAATGTACTTGTCCAAAACAATTCAATTCTGAAGTAGCCAAATATGTTTCATTTCTCTGTGTTGTACCTGGAATTTGGTGTTTTAAGTATGAGCACTATTCACATGTACATTTTAAAAAAATAACTAGGCCGGGCTCGGTGGCTCAGTCTGTAATCCCATGCTTTGGGAGGCCGAAGTGAGTGAACTGCCTGAGCCCGCGGGTTTGAGACCCGCCTGGGCAACTTGGTGAGACCTCATCTCTACAATAAATAAAAAAAAAATTAGCTGGGCATGGTAGTGCGCACCTGTAGTTATAGCTTCTTGGAAGGTTGAGGCAGAAGGATTGCCAGAGCCCAGCAGGTCGAGGCTGCGGTGGCCGGGAGCGGTCACTGCACTCCAGTCTGGGCGACTGAGTGAGACTCCAACCAAAAAAAAAAAAACTAGTGCTGGAGGTTACAGCAATAGGCAGAGGAAGTCAGCTTCACTCCAGGACTCTAAAGCTATATCACTACTTATTAAAAACTAATCACACACCATATTTTTCTAACAAACATTAATAAAAGTAGTACCTATAAAAGATAAAACAGGACCAGAACCCCAAACATCATTTACCAACTACAATATCCATTATCTTTTTCATTTGTCTCAAGAGCTTTAAACTGTATTTTCAAAGTTTTCAAACACATGAATATAGAGAATGATATAGTGAGCTCTCATATCTGTTCTCCAGATTCTATAATTGTCAGTATTTTGCTTTATATGTTAAATGTTCTCTTCTCCCTGTCTTTTTTCCTCTTCCCCCCCCCTCCTTTCCTATCTGCTGTGGCGTTATAAATCAAACCCTTGACTTCTTCCTTCATATCATTACAATCTCAAAATCTCTTATGTTTTATTCCAATTTATATTTTTGCCTGCAATGCAAGATGTGAGGTGTTTTTCAATAGTTGTGTCTTTTTATTTCTACAACAATCTGTAGCTTCTGGAAGTCAGTACACACTAAATTTACTCATTTTGTGTAACCAAAACTTACACTTTTTCTCTGAGATGCATAAATATTTTCTGTTCTGTACTGAAATTACAATTATAATAATAAACCACTGCATTGATTTGGCAATCCTCAGTTTGAAAAGCACTATTCTGAGGTACTTGCAAACAGGAACTTTTATTCCCCCTTTGCTGTATAAATAAAAGCTCCTTGCAAAAGGGGGCTTCTGACCATTCATAGCCTTGTTCTCAGCTATATCAACAATTAAATTTTCTACTTTAGAGGACATCTCTACGTCTCTGTAACTCCAATATTTATCTCATTGAAAGCCACTTCTGCATAGTTTCTTTACCAATTATAGATATACCATGAGCAGATTTATGACCTTATGGCTGTGGATAAGTACAACTGCAGACATAGTAGATGCCTTCTCATCCAGTTAAGCAGGTAAAACAGGGAGTTATAAAAAGATTATATAATGTGCCTTAAATATTTTATGAACATTCAAACATAAATGTACAATCTATGCATTTCTGAGCTCTGAACCTCACTAAACATTGAGCTTTAACTTTTTAAGAACTTCCCAAATGAAGCTCTTTCTTGAAAAAACCAGGACCAGGGTAGAAATCATTGCATAATTTATGATCATGTAGTGAAATTGTCGATCCTTCTAGATTTTACTACGAGAATTTTTCTGTCAACATTTTGTAATTGTCTTGCCTGCATTTCATTCAGCTATAGTTCATTAACTCTTCCTGAAACATTCAATTACTCTTCATAAAATTAAAACTTTTTGTTCACTTTGACATTTGACAGATTTTCATAATATTTTATTATTCTACATACAATTATAATTAGAACTAGAGACACTGGTAGAAGTAGAAACACATAGACACACTAAGGAAAAATGTACTGGCTATACCTTTTCCACATGCCAATGGACACCAATCATCATGTTTATAAGGGGAATGGACAACAATAGATAATCCACTCAGAAGGCTAAATGGACATCAATAAATCAAACCCTTGACTTCTTTCTTCAGTTTCCATTATCCTGAAGTCAGCCGAAGTGTCTTTCATCTCTATGTATAATATAATTCTTGGCCTTCATAATGATAATAGCTAACATTTGGATAATACTTTACAGATCTCATGTAATTTTTTAAAATTTTAAATTGAGTCAGAGTCTCACTCTGTTGTCAACTCTAGAGTGCAGTGGCATAATCATGGTTGACTGCAGCCTCAAATTTCTGGGATTAGGTGATCTTCCACCTCAGCCTCCCAAGTATCTGGAACTACAGGTGCATGTCACCATGCCTGGCTAATTTTTTAATGTTTTTGTCTCACTATGTTGTCTGGTCTTGAACTCCGGGCTCAAGCGATTCTCCCATCTTGCTGGTAGATTACAGGTGTGATTACAGTATGCTGGAATTACAGGCATGAGCCACCACATCCAGTCAAGATACAATCTTTACTACAACGTTCTCTATTTGGTTAATGTGCATAAGAAAAAAATTGACTGAAGTTCTAAAAGGATTTTTTTTTTGGTTTCTTTGTTTGTTTTGGAAATGTAGTACAGAAGAAAGTTCTGCAAGTTTAAGAAACTTTCACATAGTCAAGTAAACGAAGATATCTTAATGGCAGTGGAAAAGTTAAAAAAATATGTCACTCTGGGCAGGCTTTGTAGCTCAGCCTGTAATCCCAGCACTCTGGGAGGCCGAGGCGCATAGATTGACTGAGTCCACAGTTTAGAGACCAGCTCAGGGAACTTGGCAAGACCTCATCTCTACAATAAATGAAAAAAAATAGCTGGGCATGGTAGCACCCTTCTGTAGTTCCTGCTACTTGGAAAGCTGAAACAGAAGGATTGCCTGAGCCCAGCAGGTCAATGCTGGGGTGGCTGTGAGCATGCCACTGCACACCAGCCTGGGCAACACAATGAGACTCTAACTCAAAAAACAAAAAATGCCACTCTGGCACATTGACTATTTTGAGTTAAAGTCGCTTGAAAAATAGCATACTCAGCATTATGCTGAACTTCTTTCTGTTTCTTAAAAGCAAAGGATAAAATTCTCACATGAAATATGTCCTTCCTATACCAGAAGGAAGGTATCATTCTTATGAAGAAGAAGAAGGTGAGGCCAAGGGAAATCTCTACGAGCAAACCTTGTTAGACTCATCCTCATCATCTAGTCACGACTCCACCTTATGAACTACTCTAGTCAAGGAACCTTTGCCTTGTCATATTTTTATAATCTACCACTCATTGTCTAATTCAGTATGTAAGTGCACATCTCTAACTGTGTTGTTAGCCTTCATTTTCTTATGAGGGATCCCATCCTACATAAAAGTGACATTAGATAAATTCATAGGTTTTCTCCTGGTGATCTGTCTTATGTTAATTTACTTCTCAAGCCTAGTCAAAAAACTCTAAAAGGGTAAACGTAAAATTTTGCCTCCTCTATACCTGCTTTTATGAGACTTTTACAACTCTTAAACTTCACTCTTTTTAAAGCTATGCCTGCCACTCCTCCATAATGCAGAACTTATTATATTCCAAATTCCTGACTCTCACTGAAAGAATTAAAGTTGAGCAACTTTTTTCTCATTGGTGCTAAAACTGTTGTACTCAGATCAGCTGCAGGCAAGAGCAGAGGTTTCAATGGAAATTTTTCAACAAATGAGACTAAGATCCTCAAGCATTTATTTGAAGAACAGAAGAGGAAATATAGCCTTAATAATATGATTTCTGAAGACAAAACACAATCAAAGCCACGTTATTAAGAGGTGGATGTAGTCCAGTCAAGCAAAAGCATACTGGTCCAGGGCAAATGTTAGGACAATGGTTGTATGAGATGCCCAAGGCATACCTCTTGTCAACTTTCTGGAGTCAGCATTCACTGTGTCTTTTTGAAGATCCTTCATATGCCACAGAACTTAGAATCTCTAACTACACACACTTGCAAAAGAAATCACTTAACATCATTGGGAATATTCCTCATGATGGAGAACATGAGAGGTGCTCATAGCTTACAACAGATTTAATTTCCTACTTTAAACATCTGGAGGTGGGGAATTTCCCAAACGGAAGGCCAGTACCCATCGTGTTAATTCATGAAAAAAGTTTAACACAGATATACATTAAAAGATTGATTGTGTGCACATAGCTGAAGAAGCCATGATCTCTCAGGCCAGACATGAATCTTCCAAGATGTGGTAGATTTATTTATTTATTTATTTCCTAGACACTCTGTTCTGGTACTTTGGTACTTATAGCAACCAAATAAGTACCAAATAATCCCTGACTTATTTATAATTTATAATAAAATATACTTACAATTTATAAATAATGTACATTTATAATCTGTGTATACCTGTGCTCTCAAGAAAATCATTGTGTGACATTTCTGCTCGAATGTTATTTCATTGTTCATACATTTCTTGACTATTTATATATCAATTAGCATTTGAGCTAATTGTCTCTTATGTCTCTTATTGTCTCCCTCTGTCTTATTCACCTTACCCTTTTAAAAAATTGTATGTATCACTATCTCATACATAATTTTTTTGTAAGCAATATACTATGGTTTCCATGAGACAGCAAATGTATTGGCTTTGTACACTGTCACTTCTCCTGCACCTAGATAGTATCTAGTGCTCGATGCATGAAAGAAGGAATATATCTGTGCTTTCAATTTATCATGACATCTAGTTCCAGGAACTCTCTTTTCTCTCTCTCTCTTTGGATTTACTTTTTTAGCTATCTAGGTGTGTGGTGCGAAATTTCAGTATTAATTAAACATTGCCAATGCTTTTTCTGGGTTTCTTTTTTTTCCTTTTCTTTCTCTTTTTTCTGTATTCTCTGTGAAAACCTAATATTGACTTTTAAAAAGCAGAGACACAAATATTCACAGTAAAGCAGGGAGCAAGATTACTGACACAGCAGAAATTTGAAAGTATTATGAGACTATCTTATGTTAATCATTTTTAAAAATATAAAGGCAAAATATCAACTTTAAAATTGACTCAGGAAGAGAAAGCTTGAATAGAGCAATAAATTGCATTAAAAATTAAATTTAAATACTATTCAAAGCTATCTACAGATTCAATGCAATACCTATCAAAATGCCTATTACATTCCTCACAGAAATAGGAAAAAGATACTAAATTTGTATGGAACCACAAAAGAACTCAAATAGCCAAAACAATCCTGAGCAAAAAGAACAAAACTGGAGGGATCTCATTACCAGATTGCTACAGTTTGGCTTGTTTTAGTCTTCTAAATCTCATGTTGAAATTTGATGCCCATTGTTGGAGGTGGGGTTTAATGAGAGGTGTTTGGGTCGTGGAGGAGAATCACTCATTAATAGATAAACGTAGAGGTTAATGCATCTCTGTTGAACTTAACCTAAAATAACTACACAAAGTTGAAGAACAATCCTAAATATTACTGGAACATAAACAGACATATAGACCAGTGAAAATGAATAGGGAGCCCTGAAACAAGTCCATGCATTTACAGTCAACTAACATTTGCCAAAGGTGCCAAGAACACAAAATGGGGGGGGGGGACAAAGAGGAAAGCTTCTTGACATTGGTCCAGGCCAAGATTTTTTAGATATGAATGGAAAGCACAGCCAACTAAAAAAATAATAGATACTTATTATATAATAATATATATAATAATATATATAGTAATATATAATAATACTTATTATATCAAACTTAAAAAGATCCTGCACAGCAAAGGAAACAATAGAGTGAAGAGGCAATCTATTGGAAGAAAAAAAATTTTTTGAACCATACACTTGATAAGGGGTTAAAAATAATAAGGAGCTTGAACAACACAATAGCAAGAAAACAAATTACTCCTTTAAAAAATGGGTAAAGACTCTGAAAAGATGTTTCTCAAAAGAAGACATACCAATCTAGATATGAAGAAAATTGTTCAACATCACTAATTATCAGGGAAAAGCAAAGTAAAACCACAATGAGATATTCCTAACACCTGTTAGGATGACTGCTATCAAAAAGACAAAAGATAAGTGTTGGTAAGGATGTAGAGAAAAGGGAACCCTTGAACACTGTTGGTGGGAATGTAAATTAGTACAGTCATTATGGAAAACAGCATGGAAGCTTATCACAAAATTGAAAATAGAACTACCATGTGATTCAAAAATTTCTTTCCTGGGTATATATCCAAAGGAAATGAAAACAGGATGTTGAAGAGATAGCTGCACTCCCACATTTACTGCAGCATTATACATAATACCCAAGGTGTGCAACCAACCTAAGTGTCCATCAGTGAATGAACAGATTTTAAAATGTGGTATATATACATAATGGAACACTGTGTGGCTTACATTAGGATATCCTGTCATTTGAGACCACATGGATGAACCTGGAGGACATTATGCTAAATAAAATGAACCAGACATAGAAAAACAAACACTGCATGATCTCCCTTATTTGTGGAATCTCAAAATATCAAGTTTATAAAAGCCATAAGTAGAATGGGGATTACCGGGGCTGAGGAAAGGTGGAGAATTGTGAAGACATTGGTTATAGGACACAAAATTTTAGTTAAACAGGAAGAATAGGTTCAGAAAATGTATTGATACAACATGGTGACCATAGTTAATAACAATGTATTGTGTACTTGAAAATTGTTGAGAGAAGATTTTAACAGTATGTGAAGTAATGCATATGGTAATTAGTTTGACTTAGCCATTTCACATGATAATATTTTTGTTAAAACATGTTGTACACCATAAATGTATGTAATTTTTATTTCTTTATTGAATTAAAATAAACAACCTTAAATAAAAGTGCTATGACTTTTTAAAATTAAGCACTGTTTGTCCTTTGATAGAGAAAAACTGACAAATCAAAAATAAAGAGGTGAACTGTATTATGTTTTCTGCTTTGTCAATGATAGTTGGTTGTAATTATTTGCATTTACTTCTGGCTTCTCTATACTGTTCCATTGGTCCACGTGTCATCTCTTGTACCAGTACCCTGCTGCTTTGGGTACTAAACCCTTGCAGTATAATTTGAAGTCAGGTAATGTGATGCATCCTGCTTTGTTAATTTTTCTGAGGATTGCTCTGACTATTCTGGCTCTTTTTTGGTTCCTTATGAATTTTAGAATTTTTTTTTCTAATTCTGTAAAAAATGATGGTAGTTTAATCAGAGTTGTGCTGAATCTGTAGGTTACTTGGGTAATATGGTCACTGTAACAATGTTGATTCTTCCAGACCCTGAGCATGGGATATGGAAATTGGTATGAAGATTTTTCAAAAAATAAGAAGTAGAGCTACCATCCGATTCAGCAGTCCTACTACTTGCTGTCTACCCAAAGGAACAAAGGCAGTTTTACAAAATGACACCTGCACTCGTATGTTTATTGCAGCACAATTTGCATTTGCGAAGATGTGGAATCAACCTAAATGCCAATCAGTTGATCAGTGGATAATGAAAATGTGATAGATGCATATATGCACACCATGGAACAATATTCAGACATGAAAAGTAATAAAATAATGTCTTTTTCAGCAACTCGTATGGAATTGAAGACCATCACCCTAAGTGAAGTAATGCAGTGACAGAAAAATGCCGCATGTTCTCACTTGTAAGTGAAAGCTAAATAAAAAACTTGCAAAGGCATAGGGTTATTATAATGGACATTGAGGACTCAGAAGGCAGAAGGTGGGTTGGGGGTTAAGAATGAAAAAGCATGTATTGAGTACAACACACACAGGTGGGGGTGGAGGGTACACTTAAAGCCCACCCTTCTTTGCCACTATACAATGCATCTGTGTAATCAAAAACTATTTTTGTTCACTAAAGCCATTGAAATAAATGTTTTTAAAAAATGATTCCAGGGCTCTCAGATGCAGTGGTTTGAAACACTCTTGTAGTGTTTCCCTTAAGCTATTATGCTGATTACCAATAATGAATAAAGAAGAAGCTACCATGTTCTATAAAAAAAAGAAACCCAAATAATAAAAAAAAGGAAAATATACTCAAACTTCCTTAATTATTTTCCCTACTTTCTTACTTTCTTCCCTTCTGTGTAGTCTTCCATTCTCCTTTCCTTTCTACTTTCCTTCCTTCTCCTTCTTTGCTTTCATTTTTCCTTTCCTCCTTTCAGTATTGAAGATAACATTAAAAATGTTAATAACTATTAACACTTATTTTTAGCAACATGTATTTTGTTCCTGTACTTAATATGTTTTTAAATTAAAAAAAAATTTTTTTTAAGTATTACCTTTGCCTCTTCTACAGTGAATCACTGCAACATTGTTGCTATCTTGAGCTATCCAGTTCATAACATGGTTGGAGAACTCCACCACCTTGCTGATTTCAAATGTAAAATTTTAATTAAATTAAATATTTTCAATAAATCAACCCCAATGTATTTAGCCCTCTTCTGATAGTTAACTTTGCATAAAACTTACTCCAAAGTGGGAACATTGTGTTCATCAGTCTCAATTCTACAGACCCTATCATGGAAGTACACAGGATCATTGTCCCTTTCACCTAAAATAAATAGCAGATATCATAGCTCTCTACCCAATAACATAGTATATCATAAAGTTATTAACAAGTTAAAATTTTTTCTTAGTAATTATCCATGCACTCTCAATAGAAGCTTTCTGAGTGGATACAGCTGTTCTAAAACAAACATAAGTTATCTCAAGAAAACAGGATAGTAGTGGTTTGTTCATCTCAGGCAATCTCAACTCAACTTATTATTAGGTTATTAACTTTATTTAATAGGTCTTGTTTTTAACTTTCTAGTAGACTACTCATTATACTATTGTATGGTAGTTACAAAACATGCAGACAGGTAAATGTAGCTAACTAAAACACATGCCCTTGAAAATGTGTATTTAATATAAAGGTAAAGAAAAAAGTTAGGGAGACAGAGTGAAAAACTGGGGCAAAAGATAATTTCACAGGTTTTTTGTATGTTTGCTTGTTTTTCACAGAGTCCTGCTCTCATCACTACCCACTGCTAAAGGATTAGAGGACACATTTGTTCAATTGAATATGTTCTCATAATGCAATCTGGCATGAATAATATAGAGATTCTCTTAAACCTGCTACCACTAGAGCAGTGGTCCCTAAAATGATTTATCTCCATTCCAGTCTCTTTGGTCCCACTGGGCCTGCTTCCCTCACAGCATCCTTTGTGCTGTTTGGCTAATACTTCCCATCAAATGGGGCTAGTACAGCATGGGGGATTTTGAATTCACTCCTTAACACCAACAAATACTTATGATTAAATGCAATGTAAAAATGATATTATCTTCTTACAAGCAGTAATCTTTTCTATCTACAGTAATAAAATATTGAGTTATGTACATACTACAGAGATTGTAGATAAGATAGCGTTCTGCATGTTTTGCATCCAGGAACTGCACGACATCCTTAAAAAGAAAGACAAACATCTTACATAGCCACATGATATCAACATAAGCCATTTCCTAGGAGTCACCTAAAATGGTTATTACTTCTATTCACTTTTCTCAATTCTACAGACCCTACCATGGAAGTACACTTTTCTGTCAATGTCATCTTCTAGGGGAGATTCAGGGAGTATGAGGTATGTAAATTCCAAGTCAGGTCCAATCTACCATGGGTTTCAAATAATACACAAAGCATGTTTGACTACACGGATTAATATCTACTGTAAATCACAATGTTTCAAAGTACTAGAAAAGGAAATGAGCTAGCTAACTAGTTTTAAGTAAAATTGCCCCTAATTATTAATTGATTGTTAACGAATTTCTTATTTAATACTTATTGGTTCTTTTAAAAACCTAATTCTTTTTTTACCTAGATATTATAGTCTATCTAAGCATTGTGCAAATAAATCACTGCAGAAAAAGATACTATAATTGCATGTGTGTATGAAAAAGATAAACATATTATATCAAATTTTAGATTAGTGGCAGCAATATGAAGTGTTTTGTGGCTCATTTGGGTTTTCTCATTTTCAAAAATGAATATATTCATGTATTTGTATATATTACTTATATGATGTGTGTGTGTATGTATAACATTTTAAGTGACAAATAGTGGTTATTATTTAACATGTAGTTAATACCGCCATACTGATCCAACAATATTTTCAGGAAATGTGTCCATTTGAAACAGACACGCACACACACACACACACATATATCTGTGTGCAACAACAAATATGAGTGTCACAGAATTTCAAAAGGTGACTCATATAGTAACCTCAAAGCAATGTTTACTGACTCAACCTTGAGAGAAAGAAGATGGGCAGGGCTCAGTGGCTCAGTCTGTAATCCCTCACTTTGGGAGGCCGAGGTGAATGAATTGCCTGAGCCCGCGGATTTGAGACTCACCTGGGCAACTTGGAGAGACCTCATCTCTACAATAAATCAAAAAAATTAGCCGGGTGTGATAGCGCATGCCTGTAGTACCAGCTACTTGGAAGGCTGAGGCGGAAGGATCACTGGAGCCCACCAAGTCGAGGCTGCAGTGGCCGGGAGCGGCCACTGCACTCCAGTCTGGGCAACAGAGTGAGACTCCAACTCAAAAAAAAAAAAAAAGAGAGAGAGAAGGAAGATTAAGGTATGAAGGTGATCGATGTGTTAAATTGGTTATTCCTCTGAGGAGGAAATAGTAAGTCAAAAAGATCAGCCATCTGATCTGCATAGAATAGGCTGAAGAGTATAAAACATCTTATGCACTTCAAAAATTCATGTAATCTCTTACATAAAGTCTATATGGGTTTAGAAATCAAACACAAAAAAACTAAAATAATGTTAAGAAATTTAAGTAAACGTTAATCAATTCTTTGGATGAAGAACTAAGTGTTAATCGAAAATCAGTAACTTTAGGTTTGGCATCATAAATTTTGAAATTCCTGTTTAAAATTGTCATAATAAACAGGGGAAAAGATTTTTCAATAAAATCGACTGAATGGATACTATGTATACTATAACAACTTAATAACTCTTAAACACCAATTTAAATAGAACTCCCTTCCCCTATAGATAGATGAGTCAAAAACATAAATAATCCACAAAAGAGAAAATCCAACTAGGTAACAACATACATAGATAAATATTCTGCCTTCACCAATCAAGAAGCCAAAATAATGACATTTCAGTTGAACCCACTCTTTTAAAAAAATTATTATTATTAATCAATATTTTTTATTATGGTTTTGTGGGGTACAGTTAAGGGTTAGGTGTACAATTATGTTTCATTCAGGCATCCTGTTGATAAGAGGTGTTTCCCCATCCCCAGACAGAATTTGCTACTGTTAATCCCCTCCCCCTCCCCCCTCATAGTTTCCCAATATCGTCAGTCATTTTCTTATAGTATTACATTGGATGTTCAAGGTCCATTATATGAGTGAGAATATGTGATACTCGGATATTTGTTTCTGTGAGAGGTCACTCAGTATTATAGACTCTAGTTCCATCCAGGTTGCTGCGAAATTCATGATTTTGTTCTTTTTTATAGCTGTGTAGTATTCTATCATGTATGTGTACCACATTTTTTAATCCAGTCCTCTTTTGATGGGCAGCATGGTTGTTTCCAGGTTCTTGCTATTGTGAACAACGCTGCAATAAACATACATGTGCAGGTATCTTTTTTATAGAGTGATTTGAGTCCTTCAGGGTATATTCCCAGTAGGGGGATTGCAGGGTCATATGGAAGGTCGATTTTTAGAGCTTTTAGGAATCGCCACACTGCTTTCCACGGAGGTTGCACTAGTTTGCACTCCCACCAACAGTGTAGAAGTGTTCCTTTTTCACCACACCCTCTCCAGCAGCTGTTATTTTTTGAGTTGTTGATAATTGCCATTCTGACTGGAGTTAGGTGGTATCTCAGTATGGTTTTGATTTGAATCTCCCTGATGATTAGTGAGGTTGAGCATTTCTTCATGTGTTTGTTGGCTGCGCGGATGTCTTCTTTTGTGAAGTGTCTGTTCATATCTTTTGCCCATTTTATAATGGGGTTGTTTGTTTTTTTC
>NW_007259892.1:131396-132190 GCF_000164805.1 Carlito syrichta
GAAGATACTCTGTCTCTTCAAAGGTGGTTTTCTCTACAATTATGTTTGCAAAAATAGTCTAAGTATGCCCCGGCCTGCTCGGGGGGAATACAGAGACAAACACGTCGGACAAGGCTTCTGCTCTTACGGAGTTGGTGGGGACTTCACCAAGCAAGAGGCAACCAGGCCCAGCGTCAACCTCCAGGACCTGTGCAGAAGGGCGGACAGCAGGAACCCCCTGGAGCCTTCCCTTTCCAAGAACACGGAAGTCTAGGACATCAAAAGAAGGCATCCACGCAGAGAGAGCCTGTGGGACCGCGGGAAAGGCGCTGTCTCATTGGACAAATGCACTTCTCATTTCTGATAAGCTCTTCCTGTATCTTTAAAGTGGTGGGTCTTTACATGCCAGTGTTTTATTTAGGTTTTATTCATGTATGAGTCAAAGTGAAACTAGTTATTAGAATTCTTTCGCTGCCAGTATGTGGTTTTAGTATCGAGATAGTATCTGTCTATAAGATGAGTTGATGGATTTTTCGTCCTTTTGTGTTCTCTGAGATATGTATAACTACTAGTTCTTTGAGGTTTCAGGGAACTTGCATTCAAATTATATTGACCTAATGTATTTCTTATATTTGAGAGATGTGGCATATTTGAAAAGGCAACTTTTTAACTACCAAGTCCATTTCTCTAAAGGATATTGGCTTACTGAGGCTTTCTGTATCTCCATCAGTCAATAAAATCTAAGTATTAGAATAATTTCCGTAAAAATCATAGCTTGAAATTTATAGAACAGAAAATCCTACTCATGCCTTGTA
>NW_007259892.1:132240-134039 GCF_000164805.1 Carlito syrichta
TTTTGTGGTCTTGCTATTCCAGCTTCTTTAGGTGACTTGTTAGATTGTGAATTTCTGTTCCTTCCATTTTCTTCATGTGTTTTTGTAGGTATATAAATTCCCCTCTTTCTACAGCTTTCAGGGCATCCCAGAGGTTTTGGTAAGATGTTTCTTCATTTTCATTTGTTACCAGGTATCTTTTGATCTCTGTTTTGATTTCATCATTGACCCAGGAGTTGTTTAGCATCATGCTGCGTAGTGTCCATGTCTTTGTGGGCTTTGGGGGGACTTTGTTGGTGTCAATGTTTATTTTCATTCCACTGTGGTCCAAGAAGGTGCATAGTAGAATTTCAGTCCTTTTAAATTTGCTTATGCTTGATTTATGGCTGAGTATGTGGTCCATCTTAGAATATGTTCCATGTGGTGATGAGTAGAATGTGTATTCTGTGGTCTTTGGATGGAGTGTTCTGTAGGTATCAATTAAGTCCATTTGGTCCAAAGTCACATTGAGGTTCAGGATCTCCTTGCTGATTTTTTGTCCTGGTGATCTGTCTAGGGTTTTGAGTGGGGTATTAAAGTCCCCAGTTATGATAGTGTTAGAGTCAATATCTTTCTTTAGTTTTCCATGAAGTTGCTTTATGAAAGTTGGCGCACCTATGTTTGGTGCATATATGTCTAGGATAGATATTTCTTGTTGATGGATTGAGCCTTTTATCATTATGTTGTGGCCTTCTGTATCTTTTTTGATTTTTAATAGCTTGAAGGGTATTTTGTCTGAAATTAAGATCGCTACTCCTCCTTTCTTTTGTATTCCGTTCACCTGAAAGTTTGTTTCCCATCCTCTTACTTTGAGTCTGTGGGTGTCCTTTCTAGTGAGGTGAGTCTCTTGATAGCAATAGATTGTTGCCTGATGATATTTTATCCATTTTGTCATTCTATGTCTTTTCAATGGTGCATTTAGTCCGTTCACATTTAGGCTAATAATTGAAATGCAAGAGTTGATCCCTGTCATAAGGTTCTTACAGAGTTGTTCCTGTTTGTTTGTCTTTCTTTGGGTTTTGGAGTTCGTTCGTGTGTGTTTTTAATGTTTTGCCTGTACTCTTGTGAAGAATGCTGTTGTTCTTTTTTCTTTTTTTCTGTGTTCAGTACTTTCTTAAGTGTTTCTTGTAGAGGTGGTCTGGTGGCAGCGTAGGTTCTTAGGGATTGGATGTCTGGAAAAGATTTCAATTCTCCCTCACTAATGAAGCTTAGTTTGGCTGGGTAGGTTATTCTTGGTTGAAATTGTTTCTCTTTTAGAACTTTGAAGATAGGGCTCCAGGCTCTCCTGGCCTGAAGGGTTTCTGTGGATAAATCTGCTGCTATTCTAATTGGTTTTCCCTGGTAGGTAGTCTGGCCTTTTTCTCTTGCTGCCTTTAGGATTTTTCCTTTTATAGCTACTTTGTTTAGGTGAATCATTATGTGTCTGGGAGTTGGTCTTCTTGTTTGCTGTCTTGCAGGGGTTCTCTGCATCTCTTGTGTTTGAATTTTTTCATCCTTGATGAGATGAGGGAAGTTTTCATGAATGATTTAATGAAATGTTTGTTCCAGTGTGGCTTCTATTTCTCTCTCTGCCTCGGAAAGCCCAATTACTCTTAGGTTTGGTCTCTTGAAGTGATCATTCATCTCTTGCAGGTTTTCTTCTGTCGTTTTGAGCTTCTTTTCTATGCTTTTGACAGTTTGGGTTAGTTCTGTGTTTTGGTCTTCGAGCTCTGAGATTCTTCTGCTTGGCTGATTCTGCTTTCCATGCTTATTAGTCTGTTATTCATTTCCATCACAGTATT
>NW_007259893.1:0-8110 GCF_000164805.1 Carlito syrichta
GGCTGGCGGGCGCCTCCGCCCTGCCTGTAGGGCCCTGGGGGGCGTGGGCCGGGCTCCGGTTTCAGCCAGGGAGCGCGTGCCCGTCCCGGGCTTTGGGGCCGGAAGCCCTCGTCCTTCAGCGAGCACAGGAGGCAGTTGCGGGTGTGACGAGAGGTTGTGAGGGGCTCTTCTTCATTCCAGCCTGTTGCCAAGCATCCTTGAGGGGTGGGCGGCGGAACCTGTTTGTCCACTGCAGGCTTGGGACCTTCCTGTTAGTGGTCCCCTGGGCCTCGTTGAGATACTCCATGCTTTTCCCTCGTGGCGCTGATGACTCTTTTAGAGACCCTTGGGCAGCTCTGGGGAAGTTATTTTCTTCCCTCCTGGTCGGCAGCTCTGCCTTCTGGCTGTGCGCGGTCACTGTTTCCTACTGCCGTCCCTAGCTGGGCTGGCAGGTGCTGTGAGAGACGCTTGGGGGGCCTTCATCTTGGGCCGTTGGCTTCTGAAACCCGTGTCTGGTGTGAAGGAGGTGCAGTCGAGCTCGTTGGCTGCTTCTGACTCGATTTTCCGTGGTTGAGAACGTAGGCTGGGTTGTCTAAGTAGGACCCCTGATTTTAAGTAGACGTTTCTTGGAGATGCCGGAATCTCTTCTGCTCTCAGAGACCTCTGGGATGTGTCAGAACTGTGGCGAGAGGCATGATTCTATTGCCCAGTTTTACTCTGGGTGGAAAACTCGTGGAAGACGTTTTCTGAAACCCTGAAGCGTGTGTAACTGCAGAGGAGTGACACTCTCTCGTTGGGTCTTGAGAAACTGTTTGAATGGCGTCGTGTTCTTGTGTGCTGGAATGGGAAAAATCACTTCTGAGCCTTGTTCTCTTTTAGTTTATGGATAAAAGAAATGCACGTCCATTCTGCACTTGAGACAAGGAGTGTTAAATGCATTCGTACACCTGTTTCTTGGTGGAAACGTCCTAAATGACGTCTAAAACTCAACGTACCTTTGTGAGCTTATTTTCAGAATGCTACCAGGTTTAAGAGAGTAGCCGAAACAAACAGGTGGACTGTTAAAGGCTGCTTTTGTTTCTGAGCTCTTCGGAGGAAGAGCATGACAGCAAATCAAACACATTCTCATTCTCTCCTGAGCGGGGTGGTGGTGAGGTGGGAGCCTCACACATGCTGGTGCCTGGCTGTGCCCTGCGTTTTATGGCCAAGCACAAGTGATGTGGCCTCACAGAAAAGATGATGCAGTTCTTAGACGTGTGGGGTTTGTGTCCCATTATTTTTGACCATCAAGAGACTGTTGTTGTCAGTTTCTCACTGCCGTAAACATGTTTTTTTCTTTTTTCATTTCAAGCATTGTAAAGAAGAACTTGTGTATAGCCTTGACATTTTCAAAAGCGATCGACTCTCTTAAAATACATAGGTTGGTATCTGTGTCTTTGTATTGCTCCCTCTCTCTTTGACATGGCGTCGTATTTTGGAGGTGAGAAACAAACCTGGATTCAAACCTTGTCTTGAGTTACTTGTCTGGAACCATCCGAAGCTGTATGACTTCGGGCAAGTCACTTCACCTTCCAGAGCCTCTCTTTCATCTACACATCGGAGTTGATACGCCCAGCGCACAGAATGAACAGGATGCGCGAGAAGCCCTGTGCATGTTCTCTCAGGAGGGGAGGAGGGTCATTTCAGAGCTTGGGGTGTGGAGCTAGGCACCCTGATTTGAGTGCTGGATCCGCTTATGGTTACTGGGCTCTGTGCAAATCATCCAAGTCTTCTGGGCTGGGGGCTTCAGTTTCTTCACCTATAAGGACAATGGTGGAACCTATGTTATGAGGCTGTAAGTGTTCAGAACAGGATGCAGCATGTAGTAAGCTCAGTGGAGTTTACTTGTAAGCAGCCTGGCCCACTGTTTGGTGTGTACTAACATGCCATCTGGCATTAATGTTGTCATGGCAGGCGAATGTTGGGAGGGAACCAGAAAGTGTTAGTGCTTGTAGGCCTACAGAGGAAGTTAGGGCTCTACCAAGAAGCAGTGGCCAGTATGGAAAAGAGGACTTGGGTGTGAATCCTGATAGCTATTTTTTCCTCCTCCTAAAAATCTGATAAGTTGCCGTGCTTCTAAGCGTTCTCAGCTTCCAAGTTTTCTGTCAATGAAATAATGTCCTCATGGAGGGTTGATGTGAGTAATAGATGAAACCTGGAGTGTAGCGTGGCAGGACGATGGGTGATGCACAGTTGACCTGCGTGCGTGATGGCGTGATGCTTGGGTTGGAACCTTCCCTCCAGTGGGTGTGCAGATAGGCGTGCCGTCCATGTGGGTGGTGCAGAGTGATGGTGGCTCCCTGGAGCATCCGCAAGCAGGCTCTCAGGTGGCGGCCAGGCCTTATGGTGAGGGGTGGGCATGGTTTCATACACTGCTCCCCTGCAACACTGGGAGTGTTTCTTTGGCACTTCAGCTTGGATTCTTCTGGACCTTGTTCCCAGGGCCCCCTTAAACTTGGTCAGCAGAGCTGGATCCATTTTTAGCTGTAGATCCAGGATGCTCCATGAATACTTCCCGCCAGTCACTAGAAACATCTGAAGTGTTCGTTTCCTGGAATGTTAGGGGCTGACTGTAGGCATCTATTTGTGATTTAGGATTTTATTCAGATCCCTTTGTGTTCCTTTTTACACGTTTATCACAAATCTAAACTGTATGCCACTTAGAAATCTGAGATGTTCAAGTAAACGACTCTTTTCTGACTTTAATTTATTTTTTTAATTATTTTTTTGAAGCCGGGCTTGGTGGCTCAGAGTGTAATCCCGCGCTTTGGGAGGCTGAGGTGAGTGGATTGCCTGAGCCCGCGGGTTCGAGACCCGCCTAGGCAACATGGTGAGACCTCATCTCTACAATAAATAAAAAAAAAAAAATTAGCCAGGCGTGGTAGCGGGTGCCTGTAGTTCCAGCTACTTGGAAGGCTGAGGCGGAAGGATCGCCGGAGCCCAGCAGGTCGAGGCTGCGGTGGCCGGGAGCGGCTACTGCACTCCAGTCCGGGCGACAGAGTGAGACTCCAACTCTGTCGCCCGGACTGGAGTGCAGACCATTTATTTATTTAAAAAAAGAAAAGTCAGAAAAGAGTCATTTACTTGAACATCTCAGATTTCTAAGTGGCATACAGTTTAGATTTGTGATAAACGTGTAAAAAGGAACACCAAGGGATCTGAATAAAATCCTAAATCACAAATAGATGCCTATAAGCAAGCCCCTAACATTCCAGGAAACGAACACTTCAGATGTTTCTAGTGACTGGTGGGAACTATTCATGGAGCATCCTGGAGTCTACAACTAAAAACTGGAGTGCGGTGGCATGATCATGGTTCACTAAAACCTTGACCTCCTGGGCTCAGGCCATCATTCTGCCTCAGCCTCTTAGTAACTGGGAGTACGGGTATGTGCCACCACGCTCTGCTAATTTTTACATTTTTTTGTAGAGGCTAGTCTTACTGTGTTGCCCAGGCTGGTCTCAAGTGATCCTCTTGCCTCAGCCTCCTGAAGTGCTGGGGTTAGAAGCATGAGCCACCACACCTGGCCTTCTTTTCTGGTTTTTAAAAATTAATTATTTGCATGTTTAAAGGAATGACTTACCAGGAAAGATATTTCTAGCTAGAGTATCTTGCAAATAACTTTTCCTTTCCAGTAACGGACTTATTCTTTGGAATAAATTTGGCCTTTTCTGTGGAAAATCCAGTGTCGTTTAATGCATGTGAAACTTTGATCTAGCCTGAAATGTTTGACCAATGGAGAGAAATGTAATAATTTTCAGGATTTCAGGATGTGGTTAATATAAGATTGTAGGCAGCACTCTTAGGTCTAGAAAATAATCCCCCAATCTCTTTGGATGGCATTTGAAAATGATAATATTTGTATTTACACTTTTAAAAATAGTTTTTAATTCAATTTCAAATGATTAATCATCTAGGAATATTTCAAGAAAAAGCTTATGTTAGGGTAGTTAGAAGAGCTATAAGGAAAAAGGGATGAGCAACCACCCTAACTGAATTCCTTTGGAAACAGGAAACCAGGTTATAAAAATATTTCATACTCTTAGATGTAGAATATGTCGTTTATGTTGTTTGCAGTTTTTGTCAGTAAATTGATGTTCTTTTTTTTTTTTTGAGTTGGAGTCTCACTCTGTCGCCAAGGCTGGAGGGCAGTGGCACGGCATGCTCACGGCCACTGCAGTCTCGACCTGCTGGGCTCCAGCGATCCTTCCGCATCAGCCTGGAACTACAGGCGCACGCTAGTAAATTGATATTCTTAATTAGTACCCCAGAAAATAGTTGAAACTAAAAGAGGATTTTGTATGTGAAAATATTTTATCCACTGTAGTAATTTAAGCCCAAGGAGGGATACTGCAGAGATTATTTGTAAGCGATAGCCTTCTAACAATTTGAATCCCAAATAGTTGATTTTTCTTCATGTTTTTACCGTTTATTTAAAGTCAGCAGAATTCAGCTCTGCTAACTGAAGCATAATTAAGCCAAACAGTTTCCTAGGGAACACAGCCATTGGGGGCCCAAGGCTGATTTTCTTTTAGTATCTTGGTTAACCCTGATCTGTTTTGCAAGGTTAAACTTTGTTTTCAAGATGGAAAGAACACCATAACTTGATGGTAAAGTTAGTTGGGGTGAATTTTAGATTATACATTGTTACATGTAATATTTTAAAATATCTTTAGGATCAGTTTAAGAGGTCTCCTCACATCTACTTTGGTAAAATACAAATTCTTTGCGTCATGGTTTCAGGCATCAGTTGTGACAGGGTTAATCTTTTCCTATGGACAAGTGTTGCTTGGTCAGAGGATGTAAAGTAAAAACTGGTTGAGTGAGTTCGGGGTTAACGCTGTCATTCCAGACAGGAAAGGGCTTCTCAGAAAAAGTCAGGCTGAAGTGACACATTTCCTCTTGGGTTTATATTCCTGGTGTTGATATGCGTTTGTTAATCCAGTTGACCTTGGCACAACTCTGGGTCTTAGGGTGTTGACCCCCCACACAGTGAAAAACTGTGTATAATTGTTGTCTCCTTGGAAAACATAACTCCCAATAGCCTACTGTAGACTGGAAGCCTTGCCGGGAACGTAAACAGCCGATTAACACGTATTTTGTATGTTACATGTATTGTTTACTGTATTCTTACAATAAAGTAAGCTAGGAAAAGAAATGTTATTTAGAAAATCATATGAGAAAATATATTTACTGTTCATTAAGTGGAGTGGATCATCATAAAGGTTTTCATCCTTACTGTCTTCTCGTTAAGTACGCTGAGGAGGGAGAGATGGGTTTTCTTGTCTCAGGCGTGGCAGAGGCAGAAGAAAATCCACCTGGGAGTGGACCTGCACAGCTCAAACTTGTTCACGGGTCAGCTGTGGATCTTGTGTCTTCGGGCTTTAAATTGCTGTTGACCAAGGTGTAAATCTTAGAATTACAAGTAAATGACACAAGTTGTGTTAGATTAGGTTAGGCTAAACTTGTGATGCGTTTGGAAAAAGTTTGAAGTGTTAAAAAGCGAACTTAGGTTCTAGACAGACGGTAATAGCCGGGGTCAGGCACACTGCCTTAAGATGGCTGCCACTGGGCATCTGATTCCGTCTCCGTTGCACAAGGGAATGTGTGCACTGGGGTTATTTAGTATGCCAGTTAATTATAATTGCTTGCTTAAGTAAAGGCTTTTTGGCTTGACATTTGGTCATTTTATAAACATGCTACCCTAAACCTGTGCCCCCCAGGAGGAGATATAGCAGTTAGGTATGACATTGAAGATTCCTTGTAGAAATCACTCATTTATTTACTTAAAACAAAACCTGATGAAGTTGGAAAAAGCAGTAACTTGACTGCTAAACCTATTTGCCACTCTGTTCTGTTGTTTGATGTTAGGCCTTTATAGGAAAACTCAAATAACTGAAATGGGCATATGTCGGGTGACACTTCATCATACTTTGTTTGAGCATTGTTTTTTAAAAATGTGAGGTATAAATGAAAAATTTTGATTAGGTTGTGAATTTCAGAGATTTATCTTGGTTGTGGTGTCTTGAAGTTAAAAAGGATAAAACATTTAGCAAGGACCATTGGTACATTAACGCTCTGTTCTCTGCCTGTGGGCAAGACCAACTCTTAAACAGGTCCTGGATTCCCTTCATCTTAAATCGGAGCCTTTTTCATTTGTGGTGTAGATCAGTTAGCCTTTTGATGCTGTGCTTTTATTTATGCCCTGTTTGGGAATATCTGTACTGTCTTTGCATGTGGTTGTTTCATGAGATTTTGTCTGGGCTTCTGCACACCTTCATCTGGGTTTCTGCATCAGCAGGGGTGGAAGTGCTTGTTGGCTTCAGCTTTCTTTGGGGGTTGTACCTGGCTTGCTCTGTCCACTCTCTGCTCTGTGTTCCCTTGGAGCGGGCAAAAGCAGTTCATGGCAGAAATGCCAGAAATTGTGTGCACACCACTCTGTACTGGCATGCAAACTAATCTCTGCTGTGTCCTTTTCTTGTCGGAGTTACTGTTTGCTGAGAGTTAACATCTGGCTTAAGGAACTAGTTTCTGTGATCAGACGGGAAATTCAAGCTTTGCTCCCCACCCCAGAGCAAGCGATGTGGTCATTGCTGATTACTCCGAGGCCCCCACCCTGGAAGGTGGTAATTCTGTTACTGTATCCTGTGTATGCCCCTGAGTTTTGTGAGGGACTAAGGGAGATGAGTTCCTTCTGATTTCTGTTAGAAGAAAATAAGGGGAGGTAGACTTGTATCTATATTAAAGTGGTGGGGATGAATGAGCGAGACCTTTTGCTCCCAGGAAAGCCCAGCAGGACATGGGCAGTGACTCGATAGAGGGAGTGAAGGCGAGGGTTGAATGAGAAAGGGCGGCAAGATGTCGGCCACCAGAAGCAGCGAGTGGGTGCCGACTGGAGCAGTGAGCTGACTGGGGGCGGGCCGCGGGTAGTATGTAGGTCAGACTGTCATGGCGTGATCTTGCAGGACTGTGTGGAGAGGTTTTAAATCAAAACACCAGGCTTCAAGTGAGCTCGTGAGCACGGAGACCTCCAGCGTGTCCCTTACTCAGCTTGAACAGAGTCTGGGGCATACCTGCTTTTGATGGAATGAAAATGCTGGCTTCTCCCTCTAGCTCAGTGGTTCTCGTCAGGGGGTGATTGTGCCCCCAGGGACATTTGGCAATGTCCAGAGACATTTTTGGTGTCACAGCGGCAAGGGAGCATGCGGTGGGTAGAGACCAGGGAGGCTGGTAAACCTACAATAACACAGCACCCTCCCCTCAAGAGTAATCTGGCCCCGTTTGTCAGTGGTACCCAGATTGAGAAACACGTTCTAACCAAAGGCAAGGAAGGGAAGCCTTGGTTTCCTCACCAGTCAGGAGGTGGTGACTCTTGGCCAGGTTTGTGAGGGTGAGACAGGGCAGGGTGTGCCAAGTGCCTTCCCGGAGAGAGCTGCCCAGCACTTGCTGTCTCCTCCCCCTGCTTGACAAGCGATTTAGGAAAGTCGCTTTTGGCCTTCTAACTCCGCTTTCAAGGCTTCACCTGTTTTTCTGAGTGATGAGTGGGATGCCCAGGAACACGTGGTGGCTTTTGTGATCTGACGCTTTTCTCATCGTTTTATCAGATTATGATTGTTGAGTGTAGTTTGGCTTGAGGTTTTAGTATTTGATGACTTAGTATTTAGTGTTCATCAGTAGACAAAAATGTTGAAAGCTAGATTGAAAGCTTTAGCTACTAATCAATGAAGTACAACCCTCACTTTTACTTTTTAGCTCACAGTTGCCTCTAAGATGCTCTGAAGACTGTTATTGTTTGAAAGTAACTCAAGGCTGAGTGTCCTGAATTGCTTCTTTGGAAACCCTAGCCCTCCTGTGTCTGTGTTGCCCTTTCCCCTTCGAAGGAGTTCTCACAGTTCCAAACAGATGCCTTCCTGCAGTCAGAACTCCTCCGATGGGCTTCTCGGAGCCTTCCCTTGCTGGCTCTCTCTTTCTTGTCAGGCACCTTCTTTCTTACTGTCTCTTGTGAGGTGTGCATGTTACCACCAGCTCTTTCACTGATCTCAGGGACGGGACCAGCTGTATTTTCATTTCCTTTTTTTTTTTTTTTTTTTTT
>NW_007259893.1:8238-10757 GCF_000164805.1 Carlito syrichta
GGGTCTCGACCCCGCGGGCTCAGGCAATCCACTCACCTCGGCCTCCCAAAGCGCAGGATTACAGGCTGAGCCACCGAGCCCGGCTTGTATTTTCATTTCTGATACCGTCTCCTTAGACATGCATTCCATTTACAGGCCTGGTGTTTAATGTCTGCTTAAAAATGGGGTGTGTGCCATCCATGTTTTTAGGGGGTCACTGGAGATTCTTTGGTGTTATCTTTTTCCTTTTTAGGGAAAAAAACTCATTTACTCTTACTGTATCTTACTTTCTCCACCTATAGAATAGGATTAATGTATGTAAAGGTACTTGAGTTTTGTAAACTATTTATTAGATTTTTACTAATGTGTCTTTTATTAACTGTAGGTGGATTTAGAAATACGCTTGCTTTTCATATTGAATTAAGATTATTTAAACATGTCATTCATTAATTGGTTAGTAGAATTAACTTTTGGGAAAAACCACTTAAAATGTAAAATAAGTAATAGAGTACATTTATTAGCAGCAAATACATTCTTGTTCAGCTTAAACCTGTAGGGTTCCAAGTTGGTAGTGTTGATAATATCACGTGTTACCTGCTTGTAAACTGAGGGCTTCCCCAACTCCCAGTGTGCCTGTAGCTATGGGTCCAAAAGCACAGGGTGTGGAGGATGCCCTGGTGATGTCCTTGATTGTGCAAGGCCTCGGTCTGCCATAGCCTGCACCAGTAAACTTGCCAGGTAACTGCTTTGCGAGATGACGTTGTGGGCCAAAGGGAGCTGCCTGGAGAAGGAATCCACCACTTGCTCCTCCAGGTGCGGACTGGGTTTGTGGCAGAGATTGCAAGGCAAGTGAAGTTGCTAGCAAAGGCGGCCTGCAGGCTTCGTAAACGCGCCTTTCTCTTTCCTGCATTACTAGCAGTGTAAGTGTTGCCAGCTGAAGGCTTTACAGAACAGCAGTCACATGTTCAGTGTTGGGTCACCACAAAGGTTTAAAAAGTGCATAGATGAGCAGGGCTCGGTGGCTCAGCCTGTAATCCCGCACCTTTGGGAGGGTGAGGTGAGTGGATTGCCAGAGCCTGCAGGTTCGAGACGCGCCTGGGCAACTTGGCAAGCCCTCATCTCTACAATAAATAAAAAAAAAAGTAGATGGGCGTGGTAGCGCGCCCTCCTGTGTTCCAGTTACTTGGAAGGCTGAGGCGGAAGGATCGCCAGAGCCCAGCAAGTTGAGGCTGCGGTGGCCGGGAGTGGCCACTGCACTCCAGTCTGGGTGACAGAGTGAGACTCCAACTCAAAAAAATAAAAATGTATAGATGATACGACACCCCCTTCCCCCATCCTTGTTCCAGATTTCTGTCAGGACCTAGAATAATTTATACAGACTGATTTATTAGTGGATGGAGTATTATGTGCACATTTTAGCTCATATGGTCAAAAAATGCCCCAGAGTGGGGCGTTTCTTTCCAGAGCGGCAATATAATTGAGGTGTAATTGTTAACTGTTAGATGTAAATATTCAACTACAGGAAAATGATTTGCTTTGCTCTTAGAGGTTTTTTCAAAATCTTCTATTGTGATGTCAATCTTTTTTTGTTGACATCACTTTAGACTTACATAAGCTCCTACAAGCAATTTCCAGATATCAGTGTTTCCTAATGTTAACATCTTATGTAACCATGGTATAGTCTTATCAGAACCAGGAAGTTCACATTTATAGGATAACCTTTTCCTGGTCCAGGATAGGATTCTGGGTCCTCCCACCTTGGGTTTAGTTATCATTGTCTTCATCTCCTCCCACCTGGCAAGTAAGTTCCCAGTCTTCCCCCCTCCCACCTTTCATGTTAGTCTCATGCTTTTGAAGAGTACCAGCGGGGTATTTTTTAAAATGTCCCTATTTGGGTTTGCCAGATGTTTGCTCATGGTCAGCATGTCTTATGTCTGGTGAAGGCAATGTGATCACTTGGTTAAAGGTGGTATAACTCCATCGTGAAGTTACTGGTTTTTCTTTGCAATTAATAATAAGTTAATTGACAATTCCTCTCTAATTAAGACCTTTCTCTAGTGGGGCGGTCCTGCAAATACTCTGTGACACACCATACCTTTCACGGGCCAGTTTTGCATCTGTCATTGCTTTTTGGTGTGGTTTTTGTTCAATGGCGGTTTTCTGTTTTTCTCATTCCTTCTGTATGTCTTCACTGGAATTTTGCAATTAAGAAAGTACTGTCTCTTTTCCTTTACTTACTCATTAAGTAATTATTAATTTACATGGACTCATGGGTATTTATTTTACTTCATGGGTTTAAATCTTACTTTGTTGCTCAAATCATAATCCAGCTTTGGTTTTTAAATTTTTTTTATTTTTTTATTTTTTTGAGTTGGAGTCTCACTCTGTCGCCCAGACTGGAGCGCAGTAGCCACTCCCGGCCACCGCAGCCTCAACTTGCTAGGCTCCGGTGATCCTTCCGTCTCAGTCTTCCAAGTAGCGGAACTACAGGCGTGCGCTACCACGCCCGACTGATTTTTTGATTTATTGTAGAGATGAGG
>NW_007259893.1:10830-72823 GCF_000164805.1 Carlito syrichta
GGAAGGCTGAGGCGGAAGGATCGCCAGAGCCCAGCAGGTCGAGGCTGTGGTGGCTGGGAGCGGCCACTGCACTCCAGTCTGGGTGACAGAGTGAGATTCCAACTAAAAAAAAAATAAATAAATAAAATAAAAACCAAGATCTGAGTGCCAGGTGTACTCCAGGCTCACTGGGTGTCATTACTTGTAGGTCCTCTCAGTTGATAAAGCTAGCAACACACGTATTGTAACATGCACGTGTGTGTGTGCACATACGTGGGATTTTATTTCCTTCTCTATCCATCTAAGTGTATACATTAAAAATTGAGAGGCAGCTGGGCACAGTGGCTCAGCCTGTAATTCCTCGCCTTTGGGAGGCTGAGGTGAGTGGATTGCCTGAGCCTGCGGGTTCGAGACCCGCCTGGGCAGCGAGACCTCATCTCTACAATAAATCAAAAAATCAGCTGGGTGTGGTAGTGCATGCCTGCAATTCCAGCTACTTGGAAGGCTGAGGCGGAAGGATTGCCAGAGCCCAGCAGGTGGAGACTGCGGTGGCTGGGAGCGGCCACTGCACTCCAGTCTGGGCGACAGAGTGAGACTCGAACTCAAAAAAAAAAAACAACAAAAAACGGAGAGGCCAGGCCGTTACGCCTGCTGCCTTGCTAGACTCTGGTGTGGCCATGTGCTCTTTGGGCTGTGGCTGTCGTCATGCTTCCTACCTTGGCAAGGTGAATCTCCTCTTTCTTTCTCTCTCTCTAATTTACTTTTTAAAATAAAGTATATTTTCTAACCAAAAAAAAAACAAAACAGAAAAAACCGTGAGTGCATACTGATGCTGCTGGTCCCAGTCTCCTGCCACAGCACTGCCTCTTCTCAGAGGCAAGGCACCTGGCTGTCACCCACAGTGTGTTGACTTCTTGGTTCGGTTCGCATGTCCTCATACAGTTAGTCTCAGAAGTACTTGCCCATTCCTCTGGGAAATGCATTAGCTTCCCAGTGTGCAGGCAGGTTTCGTTTCCCCAAGTCACTTCTGCTCTTTTCTTCCTGCCTGTTCTGTGTGATTTGTTTTTCATTTGTGTGAAATTAGGTTCATTTGTTCCTGTATGTGTGCTGTTTTGTTTTAGGTCCTCCCACAGTATTTGATTTTAATCCTTAAAGCTTTTTGAAGTAAATGGTGACCATATCCCTCCTCCATTTGTCTGTTGTTGATGGAAAATGGCAAACTTCGTAAGATATTTTAAGATGGTTACTTCTGACCCAAAGTTGAGGACGTAGGCCCTGGAACACCCATCCTCAGGAGGCTCTGAGAACATGCCCACCTTGGTTGAATGGTGGCTTGGTTCATACACGTTTTAGGAAGGCAGAAGTTACAAACAAGAAACCATTAACCAGTTACATGTGGTTTTTGTTGGTTTGGCCCGGAGGGAGAGAGGTTTCCAAGCAGGGGCTTGTGGGTCATAAGGGATTCAAAAATTTCTTGACTGGTAATTTGTGGGTGCTGTCTAAGGAGTTTTGAAAGTCAGTAGAGGGCTGTATTGTGGAGATAAGGGGACAGCAGAAAACTCCAGGTTTGTTGATACGTGGCTGAAGTCCTGTATGTGGCAGACTTCAAGGAGGATCTAGAAGTGCCTTACAGGCTTCCGGAGTCTGGGAGTCCCCAAGAGAAGGCTTTGCAGGGCCATAAAATACTTAGATTTCCTTCTTTATTTGTTATATGTCATTATGCCAGAGTCAGGTTGGAAAACAGACTTTAAGGTATGGGGTGAAAGGGCAACAAAACCCTTTAGGATATGGGATAGGAGGGTGATAAAGCCCTGGTGAGTCCCTATGAGGCAGGACTCCACAAGCCTCTGTTAAGAATCTAGATAAGAAAAAGAAAGAAGGTCAGATGCAGCCCTCACTGTAATGAAGGTCTGTTCCTGAAAGCACGGGTCTGCCTGAAGTTAGGTAGGTAGGTTGAAAGCAGCTGAGCTCGGCAGGCGTTCTCCTGGGCTTGTTGCCTCCTTCCTTGGTTGCAGCTCCTGTTGCCATGTCTTCTGCGCTTGGGCATTCATATCAGCTCTTGCTCCACAACTGTCAGTGCTTGAAATCAGTCCCTGGATTAAATCTTTCAGACTCAGTCGCTTGTAGGCTGCATGCCACTTCTCTCATAGCTGTGGGAAATAATAAACTAAACTATTTTGCAGGCTGTCCATTTTGTTTGAGATATCAGCCACCAATGTTAGCCGCCATTTTCGAGTGTGCGACTTAGCGTTGTTTGGCGTAGTCACAGAACTGTGAATGGAGCTTCACACTGTGTGACCTTTGGGGTCTGGCTTGTGGCATGTGTCAGTGTGCCACTCCCCTTACGGAGGAGTGCGCCTCCATTGCGTGGACACACCCCTTTTGTTGTTGACCCATTCATCAGGTGGACTCTTCCCCTCTTGTCCCCACGACAGGCCGCTTGGCACCACAGATGACCCTGTTGTGAACATTCACATCCGGGCTTCTGTGTGTCTGCTTCCATTTATTTTGGATGTGTGCTGGGAAGTGCTGTGTCATGCCCCGCGATTCTGTGTCTAATGTGTTAAGCAACTGCCACAGAGGTCGTGCCGTTTTACGTTCCCGCTGGCAGTGTGTGAGGATTCCAGTTAATTTCCCTACATCCTCGTCAGCACTCTTCTTGGTTCCCTTTTTTTTGAGTCAGAGTCTCATTCTGCCGCCCAGGCTGGCGTGCAGGGGCATGCCGCTCACAGCCACCGCAGCCTCGACCCGCTGAACTCAGGTGACCCTTCTGCCTCAGCCTTCTAAGTAGTTGGAACTGCAGGCATGTGCCACCATGCCCAGCTAATTTTTTGATTTGTTGAAGAGATGAGGTCTTGCCAAGTTGCCCGGGCTGGTCTCGAACCCCTGGGCTCAGGCAGTCCTCTCCTCTTGGCCTCCCAGAGTGCTGGGATTATAGGCATGAGCCACCGCACCTGGCTTTGTTTTTTTCTTTTTCTTTTCTTTTTTTTTTTGAGTTGGAGTCTCACTCTGTTGCCCAGGCTGGAGTGCAGTGGCATACACGCTCCTGGCCACCCCAGTGTCGCCCTCTGGGCTCCGGCGATCTTTCTGCCTCAGCCTTCCAAGTAGCCGGAATTACAGGTACACATACTATGACTGGCTAATTTTTTATTTATTGTAGAGACAAGGTCTCTCCAGGTTGCCCGGACCGTCTCAAACCCTCGGGCTTAGGCCATCCATTCGCCTTGGCCTCCCAAAGTGCTGGGATGACAGGCTGAGCCACCGAGCCTGGCCTGCTTTTTTCTTTTTTAAAATTTTCATCCTAGGGGCTATGAAGTGGTTTCACATTGTAGTTTTGATTTGCATTTCCCTTGACTAATGATGTCAAGCATCTTTTCATGTGCTTGTTGGCCATTTGTATATCTCTGGAGAAATCTCTATTCAAATCCTTTGACCATTTTGTAATTTGGTTATTTGTCTTTGTTTTGTTGCTGAGCTGTAAGCGGCCTGTAAGTATGCATGTGTGTATGTGTAAGCGTACCATGGGAATGCATGTGTGTATGTGAATTCTGGATACTAGAGAAACTGTAAGGGGAGGGAGGTAGGGACACACCTCATCAACAAGGGTACCTGCATAATCAACATTTGGCCTCCCAGAGTGCTGGGATTACAGGCATGAGCCACCACACCTGGCTTTGTTTTTTTCCTTTTCTTTTTTTTTTCTTTTTTGAGTTGGAGTCACACTCCTGGCCATCCCAGCGTTGACCCTTGGGCTCTGGCGATCTTTCCGCCTCAACCTTCCAAGTAGCTGGAACTACAGGTGCACACTACCTAACCCTGAATTGTGCTCCACATCTTAAAAAAAAGATACTGGATAGGAATGTGTTTCATACCTGCGCTGGCATCATCAGAGGTTTGTGTAAGAGTGTTCACTGCAGCAGTGTTGGTCACACTCTTTTTTTTTTTTGAGTCGAAGTCTCACTCTGTCGCCCACGCTGGAGTGTAGTGGCATGCTTATGGCCATTGCAGCCTCGACCTGCTGGACTCAGGCGATCCTTCCACCTCAGCCTTCCAAGTAGCTGGAGCTACAGGCTCATGTCACCACGTCCAGCTAATTTTTTGATTTATTGTAGAGACAAGGGCTCACCGAGTTGGCCAGGCTGGTCTCGAACCCCTGGACTCAGGTAGTTCACTCGCCTCAGCCTCCCAAAGTGCTGGGATTATAGGCTTGAGCCACCGCACCTGGCCATTTGTCATACTCTTCTTGGAGATAAGGTTTGTAAATGGTTCTCCCATCCTATGGGTTGTCTTTCGCTTACACATACACACATACATACTTACAGACTGCTTACAACTCAGCAACAAAAAAAGACTAAATAACCAAATTACAAAATGGTCAAAGGATTTGAATAGAGATTTCTCCAGAGATATACAAATGGCCAACAAGCACATGAAAAAATGCTTGATGTCATTAGTCAAGGGAAATGCAAACTTTTAAAATTGTGATGAAGTCCAGTGTATCTATTTTTTTCCTTTTGTTCACACTTCGAGTGTTATGTCTAGGAAACCATTGTCTGATTCATGGTGACAAAGATTCTAAGAATTGCCTAGTTTAACACTCACACTTGATTCATTTTGAGTTAACTTTTGTAGATGGTATGAGGTAAGGGCCCAGCTTCATTTTTTTTGCTTGGAATATCCAGTTATCCTAGCTCAACGGTTGAAAAGACTATTTCTAGACTTTCAGTTCTCTCCCATGGGTCTGTATTTTTTTTTTTTTTTTTTTTTTTTTTGAGTTGGAGTCTCACTGTGTCGCCCAGACTGGAGTACAGTGGCCGCTCCCGGCCACCGCAGCCTCACCTGCTGGGCTCCGGTGATCCTTCCGCCTCAGCCTTCCGAGTAGCTGGAATTACAGGCACGCGCTACCACACCCAGCTGATTTTTTAAAAAATTTATTGTAGAGATGAGGTCTCGCTGCCCAGGCGGGTCTCGAACCCGGGGGCTCGGGCAATCCACTCACCTCAGCCTCCCAAAGGCGCGGGATTATAGGCTGAGCTACTGAGCCCGAAGGGTCTGTATGTTTGTGGTGATGCCAGTACCATGCTGTTTTGATTACTGTAGGTTTTGTAGTAAGCTTTTGAAACTGGGAAGTATGAGACCTCCGACTTGTTTCTTTTTTTTTTTTTCAGATTGTTTTGTCTGTTCTCAGTCCCTTGCTTTTCCATATCAGTCAGTTTGTCCACATCTATACAATAAGCAATTGGAAAGAATTTTCATAGGTATTACTTTGATATAATATTCTTTGATATAATATTCTTACATAGGTACAAACATAAGATCTAGTTGAGTATTGCATTTGGGTGTCACCTCATTCTTGCATTTCTTAGAAAAAGATTGCAGATGGCCTAAAGATATTTAAAGAGCTGTATAGCGCCAGTGATGAAGAAATGAAAATTAAAACAAAAGTACAACTTCCCATTTGTCAGATTGTCAGCGATTAGAAAGTATGGCGATGGCTGGTCTTGGCTAGATTGCAGGGAAAACAGGAGATCCCTTTTCTTTGTAGGTCAGTTTAGTGGTGGTAGCTGTCACATGGAAACATACACAACCCAACAGCTTCACTTCCAGAACTGTCTTGTACCTGTACTTGCACGGGCATACAAAGAGGTTGGTCCCAGAGGGTTGACTGCAGCAGCATTTGTGATAGCAGAATAGGGGACGCAGCCTGACTGTGTGTCCTCAAGACAGTGTGTCATTGAGTTACAACATAGCGTGAAATGTATGTGAAGGGCAGTATATGTGGAGACAGAGTCTAAATGTGTTGAATGAAAACCAGGTTGTCGTTCTTGTGTGGCTCCCTTTGTCATGTAAAAAGTAAAAACCCCCAAAATAATTAAATGTGCACCTGTATGGAAGATCTGTGGCCGCACACATTGAAGCAGTTAGCAGAGGTTACTTCTGAGTTGTAGGACTGGGACTTCCATTAAATCCTTTCTCACTACCTGACTTTTTTTAAAAAATGAGCAGATTTTTATTTTTAAAAAAATCATTAAAAATGACTTAGTGTAAGGCAAATTAGAATTATACTACTCTTTAGGAATAAGAGATTTGCTTTTTTTGTCATTTTGATCATTCCTTATGTAATCCCTGTTGGTCTTCAGAGGTAAGTGCTTTTTTGTGTGATTGGTTTTGTGTGATCGCTCCCCTGAAAAAGGATTTGAATGAGCTCTGGGTGCAGATATTTAATAGCATTGTCACCTTTTTCATTACTAAGTATTGCAAGTATGGGAAAATACATGATTTGTCTTTTCAGAGTTGTGTTTGTGGTAGTCTGTAATCATCCAGTGAAGACTGTTCAGGTGCTAGAGCCTGGCGCTGCCACTGTGGTTTGGGTCCCTGCGCTGGAACTTCAGGTTCCGTGCGGAAGGTTCCCAGTGTGCAGTGCCCAGAGGGTCCTCAGGACACTCGTGTGCAGAAACTTGAGTGCCACGACCATGAGGAGGCAGTGAGACCGTCCGCACTCTACCAGACCATTCCTAGACTCTTCAGGGCTGGAGGGGTCCAGCTTCCCACCCCGTGTAAAAATGGCACGGACATTCCCTCCTAGAAAGATTTTGGGGATTGAAAACTTTTTTTGGTTTTGAGTCGGAGTCTCACTCTGTCACCCAGACTGGAGTGCAGTGGCCGCTCCTGGCCACCGCAGCCTCGGCCTGCTGGGCTCCAGTGATCCTTCCACCTCAGCCTTCCGAGTAGCCGGAACTACAGGTGTGCGCTACCACGCCCGGCTGATTTTTTGATTTATTGTAGAGATGAGGTCTCGCTGCCCAGGTGGGTCTCGAACCCAGGCGGGCTCAGGCGATCCACTCCCCTCAGCCTCCCAAGGCGCGGGATTACAGGCTAAGCCACCGAGCCCGGCTGATTGAAAACTGTTATCTGCTGATGCTGGTTCTGTCCTTAAACAGAATGCCATGTTTCACGTAGCAGTTTTTGAAATAACTGAGGGTGCCTGTCATAGCCTGTATTTGTTTAGAATCTTTCCTGATCCAGTTAATGGCCGGGCACTGCCCTTTGTGCTTCTCTTCCCCAGGCCAAATGTTCCTAACTCCTCCCACCACTCTTCTCCAGACCCAGTTTCCAGAAATGTCTCCATAGTATGCCATGGTTTGGAATGGGCTCTGGTGACACCCTAAGCTGAAGATAGGACTCCTCAAAGTGTGGTTGGACTGCTGCAAAGTATTCTGGGCTCCTTCCTCCCTAGCACTGAGAGCTGTCCTTGTAATGCAGTTTAGGCTAGATAGTGTTTACCTTTTCAGCAGTGAGGATATGCTGGGGCTAGTTTTAAGCTCTTGATGTGGTGTATGAGGTCAGCTTACCTGTGTGTGTGTCTCAGTTATTATTGTAGAGTCTTTGTGTCCTATACTTGAGAAGTTGGTTTTTTGGCACAGGAGTGGGTTTTCACATTTGTCTCTGATAAATACACACATGCTTGTGTGAGTAGTTGACATGGGAATATTGCCTGTACTCATTGGCTCTACCCAGTACGCTTGTTTGAATTTTGTTTTAGTTATGAGGCAAGGTGCTGATGTCGTCTTGGGTGAATGGGCTAGTCGGTATTTATCTGAGTGGTAGATGAAATATTAAACAGGATAGAGCCTGGTGGGACATCTGGTGGTAATGCGTTACTGATACTGTTGGCTCACCTGGCTAGAAATTACCCAGTTTTTAGCTGTGTGTTTCTTGTTAGTCCTGTGGCAGAATTTATAGAGTGTCATGATGTCATCAGAAGACTGTACTGGTTTTCACTGATCACTGTTTTCTCTTTTTCTGTTTAGGATTTTTTTGTTGTGTTGAGAGACAGAGGAGGTAGGAGGGTGAGAGCTTCTTTGCACTGAGTTTGCTTGTGGTTAAAAAGAAGCTTTGTTCTTAACTCTTAAGTCTCGTCTCGCCATACTGAAATTAGTCCTCTGAACTTGATTTACTTTGAAATTTTGGGGTTGTTAATTCATTTTATTTTTTTGAATCAGAGTCTCACTCTGTCACCCAGGCTGGAGTGCAGTGGCACAGTCAACAGCTACCGCAGCCTCGACCTCCTGGGCTCAGGCGATCCCTCTACCTCAGCCTCCCAAGTCGCTGGGACTACAGGGGTGCACCACCACGCCCGGCTAATTTTTTGATTTATTGTAGAGACGAGGTCTCACCATGCTGACCAGGCTGGTCTCGAATTCCTGGGCTTAGGCAATACTCTCACCTCCGCGTTCCAAAATGCTGGGATTCCAGGTGTGAGTTACGTGCCCGGCCAAGGGGGCTTTATAAACTCTAATTCCATCTGAGAGGGCTTTGTTAGTTCCTTTTTGTCTTGGGAAGATGGCCTACCTTTACTTTCCTCGCCTGTGGAACAGGAACATCGTGACCCTCCCACAGAGTTTTCTGAGGGCAAACGAAGTGGTGGAAGTCCGTCACTCAGCACTGGCCTGGCACCCCGAGAGTGGACCCGCTCTCCCTGCACCCTCTTGCTGCGGCTCCTCCCCCTTCCGGTTACGCGTCGTTCTGCGGCTCCGTGTATAAATACGACTGCGCTCAATCATCAATGTTAGCCTTTTTCAAACTCAACACTTCAAAATAACAAAAACATTTTTCTTGCAGCTCCTTTAAGGAAAAAGCAGTTCGTCTTTTTAAAGGAAAGTGCCTTATGAAAGCCTCATAGCTGGACATTTTTGCTTTTTAGAGTTTAAGGCTTAAGGCATATACTTTTCCAGCCAAGAATCCATTCACGTTGTTGATTCACGTTGACTTACTTTTGGCCACTTGGTGTTCAGTTGTATCATTTTGGGGTGTCTCTTTTTGTTTCTGTTTTTTTGGAGACAAGGTCAGGTGGTATTTTGCCCAGGTTGGGCTTGAACTCACAATCCTCCTGCTTCAGCCTGCCAAGCAGAAGGTGTCTTTGATCGCACCTTAACAGAAGGATGGGGGTTGAAGCCAGGCGTTGAAAACACTGGTGTGGCTTGCTGATGAGGCGATGGCACTGGATGCCATGCGAGTCGCTGTCCAGGAAGAAGGGTTAACGTGCTTGACGAGAGCCGTGCCTGTCCTCTTTCACCTTCTGCCTGCCTTCTCCAGGGCATACTGTGGGCCTGAGAGCGTGGGTTTCCATGGAAGGAAGCCCTGCTGCTCCCAAACAAGACTGCGTGCCGTTCAGGCGTCCTGCAGTTGCCGTGCAGAGCACGGGGCGTGTTAGCGCTGAGTGAGGGCGTTGCATACGGACTCTTCTGGATGCATCCGCTACTTTGGGTGCTAAGAGAGGTCCCCAGGCCCCAGCATAGGTCAGGAAGGAAACGGTTTAAGGGTGAACTTCTTGGGACTAATTCTTTCTTAATTATAGGGATATGCAGTTTTTGTTAGGGACACGGTGTTAGTTGAAACAGTCAAGGAGCGGATCTGGTTGGTTAGCTTAGCTCTCCATTTACCCTTTGACTTAACAGCTACTGAGTGCCAACTGTGTGAACGCAGCATGGCCCATGCTGGTTTGTGTGACCTGCGGTTCTTGTAGCTATTTACAGTGTCCTTGAGGGAAAAGATGACTTTGGACGGGCCGTGCTAGCTAGGGGGAGGGGGAGCAGAGGGCGAGGGGATGGCTCAGGGTTGCTGAGAGGCATCACCAGACAGCTTGCAGAAGGAATGAGGCCTGGAAGCCAGGAAGCCAGTAGGGCATGCGCGCGCAGGCTGGCCCCATACTCGCCTGCAGCCGATGCTGCTAGCATTTTGGGCCCTCCAGGGGCTGGGAGGTAGATCTCCGAGGCTGGCAGTGTGGATTTTGTATTTAGCCTGAGGCATTCTGGGTTGTTCCAGACCCAGTTGCCACCAGTCCAAGAGCTGTGTGTCTGAATCATGTGTGAAGCACACTTAACTTGGGACAGAAGCAGAAACCCAGGCCTGGCTTGTGAACAGGATTCCTGCGTTCTCCCGCAGGTGGCATTCCCTTCGGAGATGCTCACAGAGTGTGCATGGTTTTTCTTGTTTCTTTTTGAAACCATTCTGTGTTACTGCAGTACTCTGTGTGTGTGTGTGTGTGTGTGTGTGTGTGTGAGAGAGAGAGAGAGAGAGAGAGAGAGAGAGAGAGAAGAGTGTGTGTGTTTGCCTTGGGAGGGAGCAGCTGGTCTCAGTGCAGACAGTTCGTGTTGCCCAGTTATGTGCAGGACTGTTTGAATCACTCACATCTTATCTTTCTGTGGAAATCAACCCTTCAGTTTTATCTTTTTATTGTCCAAAAACCACAACAGAGGTGTTTTCTTCCCCTCCTTTCTTACTCGTGTTGGGGACTGGTTTTTCTAAGCTTTTCTCTGATTGTGTCCTTAAAGTAGGAGAGGTCGTTGGTTGACAGAAATAGAGTACAGACAGTTCCTGACTTGGGGGGGGTTCAGCTAACAGTGTTTTGAGTTTATGAAAGTGTGAAAGCAAGAGGCCTTCAGTCAAAACCTACTTCTGGGACTCACATGACCGTTCTTTTTCGCACTCTCAGTACAGTGCTCAATACATTACATGAGATAGAGCTGACACTTTACTATGAAATAGACCGTATGTTAGATTGTTTTGCTCAACTGTAGGCTCATGTAAATGTGCTGAGCACATGTAAGGTAGGCTGAGCTAAGCCGTGACGTCTGGTGGGTTAGGTATACGAAGTGCAGTTTGACTTACAGTGTTTTTAACTTAGGAGGAGTCTGTTGGGCTGTTTTCCCATCGGAAGTCAAGGAGTATCTGTGTTGCATAGTGGATTCTACAAAGATAAACTTTACTGAGTAAAGGACATTTTCTTTTCCAAATAGATTAATAATGTGAGCTCCTATGGATTTGTTTTACGTAAGACTTTAGTTTTAGTTGGATTATAGATGATTTTCAGTTGTATTTGACTTACACCAGTTGGGAATGAATGCCAGAGGATATTTCTGAATCTTGCTTAAAAAGTACTATGTAGCACTTCTGCTCTAATTTTACTGGACATTAAAAAAAGAACTCCCAAAATTTGGGATCAGAGTGGTGAAACATTTTTTTCACTTGTAAGAATATTCTTTTTAAAATGTTTTGTTGGGACCAGAACACTCAGCATGAGAGCTGCCCTGCTGTTTGCTGGCGGTGCCAGGCTGCACCCAGCCCTCCGGCTCACTCACCTTGCTTGCCTGGAACTCGACCCCCCAGCCTCTGGGAACTGCCATTCCACTCTTGATTCTTAGGGTTTGACGGTTGTAGATCGCTCACATGAGTGGAATTATGTAGCATCTGTCTCTTTTGATGGGCTCATTTCACGTAGCACAGTGTCCTTCTGTCCTCCCTCTTGTGACGTTTGTAGAATTTTCCTTGTCTTAAGGGTGACGGCTATTCCGTTATGTGTATAGGCCACCTTGACATTCATCCGTCTGCGGCTGGGCCCGAAGCAGAATTTCCACCTCCAGTGCTGTCCCGTGGTGAGTAGTGTGGCAGTGAGCATGCCGGGGCACCTTTTAAGATCCCGAGTTCGGTCCTTTGGAAGAAACATCCCGAAGCGAATTGCTGGAGCAGGTGGCAGCCCCGTTTGTCACTTTCTGAGGGACCTCCGCCATTTCCCAACTGTGGTGGACCCGTGTGCACTCCCACCAGTGTGCACCAGTGTCCCCGTTTCTCCACATTTCACCAGCAGTTGTTGTGTTTTGTGTTCTTAAAAGTAGTCATCCTTACAGGTCTGAGGTAGTTTCACATTGTGCGTTTGATTTGCATTTCTCTGGTGATTGATGATTAAGGAGGCTGAGCATCTTTTTGTGTGCTGGCTGGCCATCTGGCCCATGTGGTGCGGTGTGCACACGTGTGTGTGTGTGTGTGTGTGTGTGTGTGTGTGTGTGTGTGTGTGTGTTGACGTACCTGTAGCACTTGTCACAGCCCTTCGTTGTGGTGTTGGGTATGTTAGGCCTTTGGAGCAGCCTCAGGAAGGAATCTCTCTGGCCTTCCCCTGCCCTCCTGCCCTCCTGCCACCGGCCCAAGGCAGAACTCAAATCTTCGTCTGCTTTCTGGCCCCGGTCGGGAGACCCTCCTTCCAGAGAGGGTGCCACCCCACACCCATGACACGCCCATGAAACTCAAGAGCACAGGGTGGCTGGGCGGGGGAAGATCCTGGAGGGTGGCGATGGGGAGGCAGGGAACGCCACGCCCCCTACACCCCGTCCCCCCCATGCCTCACCTGTGTCTCTTCCCAGTGTCCTTGGCTACTTCCTTCACAGCACACCAGTAACCAGGCATGTTTCCCTGAGTTCCATGAGCTGCTCCCACTCATTAATCGAGCCTGAGGGGGGTTATGGGAACCCCCGCCCGGAGCCAGGGAGTCAGGAGTTCTGGAGCCAAGCCGACAGCTGGTGTCTGGAGCTGGGGCAGCCGAGAGCCTGAGCCCTCCCCCGTAGGATCTGACACATCTCCAGGAGGTCGTTTGGAGTTGAACTGGGGGACACCGCTGGTGTCTGGTGCTGGTGTGTGGGGGAAGACCCCCACACTTTGGTTTGTTCCGAGAGCCTTCTGTGTGGGTGATGACTGTTGTGGCGGGAGAGCAGAGGGAAACCCAGTTGGAGAGTTTTTCCAAAACAGCCTGTTTTTTAGTGGAGTTCTTAGGTTTTTTTCTTTGTCTTCTTTTTTACTGTTGAGTTGTAGGAGTTCCTAATACATTTTGGAGATTAAACCCCTTGTCAGAGACATGGCTTGCAGGTGTTTGCTCCCATTCCACAGGTTGCCTTTCTACTCTGTTGATTGTTTCTTTTGTTGTGTAGAAGCTCTTTAGTTTGATGTGGTCCTGCGTGTTTATTTTTGTTGCCTGTGCTTTTGAGGCTAAATCCCTGAAATGATTGCCAACACCAATGTCACGAAGCTTTTCTTCTGTGCTTTCTTCTAGGAGTTTTAGTTTCAGGCCTTACATTTAAGTTATGAATTCATTTTTTTAGTTGCTTTTTGTGTATGGTGGTGCAATAAAAGGGCCTAGTTTATTCTTTTGCGTGTGGATATGCAGTTTTTCTAACGCCATTCCTTTCCCCACTGTGTATCGCTGGCATCCTTGTTGAAGGTCGGTTGACTGTATATATATTGGCGGCCTTCCTTCTGGGCTTTCTTTTCAGTTCTGTTGGTCGGCATGTCTGTCTTTAGGCCAGGACCGTGCTGCTGAGATGGCTGTACGTTTGAAACCAGGAAGAAGATGCTTCCAGCTTTGTTCCTTTGCAAACTGATCTGGACATTCATGGCTTTTTGTGTTCCTGCATCATGCGTTTTGGAGTTGTGTCTCCGTTTGTGTTCAGAAGAAGTGCCACGGGGATTTCGGGCTGGGTGGCGGGAGTCTTGCAGCTGCTTCGGGCCGTAGGAGCCTTCAGCGGCGCCAGCCCAGTCTGAGGACAGGCGTCTCTTTCCGCTTGTTTCCCTCGGCCTCGCTCGTCAGCGACTTGCGGTCTTCGCTGTGGCCCTTCACCTCTTGAGCCACGTGCGCTCTTTTGCTTGGCTGCTGTTGTGAACGAGACTGTTTTCCTCATGCCCTTTTCAGGCTGTGTGCAGAAGCACTGTGGATCTTCAAAGCTTGATTTTGTGTCCTGCCACTCTTTTGAATTCGTTTATCGGTTTTGGCAGGTTTTTTTTTGAGTCAGCGTCTCACTGTGTGGGCCAGGCTGCAGTGCAGTAGCACGATCACAGCTCACTGCAGCCTCAGACTCCTGGGCTCAAGCCATCCCTTGCTTTGGCCCCTTTAGCCTCTTAAGTAGCCGGGATTGTAGGCATGTGCCATCACGCCTGGCTGATTTTAAAAAATTTTGGTGAGATGAGGTCTTGCTGTGTTTCCCAGGCTGGTCTCGAACTCCTGGGCTCAAGCAGTCCTCCCCCCTCTGCCTCTCAAAGTGTCGAGATGGAAAGTGTGAGCCGTTGCACCCGGCTTCCCAACCGTATTAAAAAGGGAATCTTTAGAATTTTCGAATACATAATATTATGTTATCTGCAAACAGGGACAGTTTTACTTTTCCTTGCCTTCTTGGATACTTTTTACTCATTTTTACTCGTTCATGAGCCGTTTTGTTTTATTTGTTGCTTAATTGCTCTGGCTGGGACTTCAGGACTGTGTTGCCTAGAAGCGCAGAAGTGGCATCCTTGCCTTGTTCCTGATCTTACAGGAGCAGCTTTCAGCTTTTCACTGTTGAGTGTCATGTTTGCTGTGGGCTTTTCATATATGGTCATTATTAGGTTGAGGTTCTTTCCTTGTGCAGTATTTAGACAGTATGCCCTTAATTGTTGAGTGCCAGATAGCTGATGGAACTAGGGTTTATCGTTCTTTCTTAAAATATGTTCTTCATTCTTAAGAGTGACTCAAAATATAGCGATAGTATGAGAAAGGGTCACTAAACTTCATTACTTAAAATGAAATTTTTTTCCATGGCAAAAACAAAGTTAAGACAACTGATAGACTAGGAGAAAATATCTGCAGCATATTACAGATGAAGATACCTCCTCTGTAAGGAACTCAAAAATGGAGAGAATAAATTACAATAACCTCGTAGAAAAATGGTCAGTATACACGAGGGATAATCCCCACAAAAGAACAAATGGCCCCTACACATAAGCAAATATTGCGAGTTTACTCCTAGTTAGAGAAATGCAAATTAAAATACACTGAGGTCTTACTTTTCCATCATCCTCTTGGCAGAACTAAAGTGTAACTGCCCATCCTGCTGGCAAGGCTGTGGGGTGCTCACACTGTCGGGGAGAAGGCCAGCTCACACAACCCTTTTGGAAGAGCGCTTGCTGCTGTCCAGCCGAACGCAGGCGCCTCTGCCTTTTGACCTGCCAGTTTCCGTTCTTGGAGTTTTCCCTGACGGCACTCCGCCCACACCGCCTTTTATGATCACACACCTGAGCATGCTTCGTGCAGTCTCCTGCACAGGAGGTGGTCGTGTAGACCAAGGCGTGGCCGCACGCCGGAGCACGTGCCGCTGTAGAGAGGATGAGGGAACTCTGTGACCGTCAGGACTGTTAGGTGAAAAAGGAAGCATCTGCAGGTGACGGTACCCTAGACCAGAGGAGTGGAAGAACACAGCGCATGCCTCGTCGGTGCTCAAGGGACACAGGAGCCTGGTCTAGAAGCTGAGGTGGTCCCAGCAGGGGGTGATGCAGAGGCGAGCTCCTGGGTGTCTCCTTTTATATTTTTATTTTTTTGAGTTGGAGCCTCACTCTGTCACCCACAATGGAGTGCAGTGGCTGCTCCCGGCCACCGCAGCCTCGACCTCCTGGGCTCTGGCGATCCTTCCGCCTCAGCCTTCCAAGTAGCTGGAACTACAGGCGCGCGCTACCACACCCGGCTAGTTTTGATTTGTTGTAGAGATGAGGGCTCACCAAGTTGCCCAGGCGGGTCTCGAGCCCGTGGGCTCAGGCAATCCACTCACCGGGTGTCTCCTTTTATAAGGACATTAATCCCAGGATACTGCCCCAGCCTGATTACCTCTGGAAGGCGCCATCTCCAAATGTCATTACAGTGTGGGTTAGGGCTTTGGCTTGAATTCCAAGGGCACACGGTCCTGTCCATAGCAACCCCCATATGATTATGATCTGGGTCAGGATTGGAGACTGGCCTGTAGCAGTGCTTCCACTCAGAAACAGGAGTAAGTCACCTGGGCTCTTGTTAAAATGCGGATTTGTGGTCGGTAGGTCTCTGGGGTCTGACACATGTAGGGCTCAGATTTAGCTGAGCTCTTTATCTGTCCTGAAGATCTTGAAGTTTCTGCCGTTTTTAGGTGTGTTTTGCTGTGATTTGGCTCTCCAACTGAACTGTTCACTTCTGCAGCGTGTAGACCATGAGCTCCTTTGTTGTGCCATGTGGTCTGTTTAGTAAATGTTCGTTGCATGGATTCAATAATCCAAAATGTGGATTTAATGAATGCCATTACTTGGAACCAGTGTGAAGCAACAATGAAGAGGTGGAGGTAAGCTTAGACTCAGGATGCTTTTAAGGAAGGCAGGAGATAAGCAGATAATAATACCCATCCGTGACAACATGTGAAAGACCTAAATCTTCTCAGATGGTTTACCTTCAGTGAAACTTGATCTTGTATTTTGTAACTCTTGAAGTGGAAGCATTACTAAATAACTCAAAGATGCCTTTTAAGGTAAAAATGCTCTTCTTATGTAACCAGAGAAGATTAAATATTTGCATAATAGCATCATCATCATAATGGCGCAGTGACTGCCAAGCTATTTTTCACAGCAGTTGTACCTTTCACAGTCCCACCAGGAGTGTGTGGGGGTTACAGCTTCTCTGTATTCTTGCCAGCACTTGTTGTTCTCTGTCTCATTGGTTTTGTCTGTCCTGATGGCCTTGAAGTGGTATCTCATTGTGGTTTGGGTTTACATTTCCCCCCTGATTAACCCTGGGGAGCATCTTCTCATGTGCTAATTGTTCACTTGAGTATCTTCTTCAGAGAAATACATACATCTTCTGCTCACTTTTAAATTGAGTAATTTGTTCTTTTATTATTGAATTTACATATTGTAGAAACAAGTCCCTCATTAGATACATGAATTACAAATATTTTCTCTCATGCTATGGGTTCCCTTTATTTTCTTGGTGATGTCTTTTGCAACACAAAAGTTTTAAATTTTAATGATGTCTGGTCTGTTTTGTTTTTTTTGGTTTTTGAGTCAGAGTCTCACTCTGTCGCCCAGACTGGAGTGCAGTGGCCGCTCCCGGTCACCGCAGCCTCGAACTGCTGGGCTTCGGCGATCCTTCTGCCTCAGCCTTCCAAGTAGCCGGAACTACAGGCGCGTGCTACCACGTCTGGCTAATTTTTGATTTATTGTAGAGATGAGGTCTCGCCAAGTTGCCCAGGCGGGTCTCGAACCTGCGGGCTCAGGCAGTCCACTCACCTCAGCCTCCCAAAGCGCGGGATTACAGGCTGAGCCACCGAGCCTGGCTCTGGTCTGTTAAAAAAATTTTTTTTCTCATGCTTTTGGTGTCATATCTGGGAAACTATAGTCAAGATTTAAGTGTGTGTTTCCTTCTAAGAGTTTTATGGTTTTGGCTCTCACATGTTGGACTTTGATCCATTTTGAGTTAATTTTTATATATGGTATGAGGGAGGGGTCCAACGTTATTCTTTTGTATGTAAACATGTATCTAGTTATTCCAGCACCGTTGGTTGGAAAGACTCTTTGATGCTGTCTGCCATAGTGAAAAGCATTATTACTTGGCAAGTAAGGCAAGCCAGAGCTCTGGTGTCATTCTGGACACATTTCTCTAGTGTTAGCATGTCCTGCCATTTTTGCCTCTGCTTCTGTCTTCCCTGCACCCCCACCCTGCACCCCAGCCCCACTCTGGTCCTAGCTTCACTAATCTCTTGTGCAGACTTTCGCAGCTGTGTCCACACTACATATTCTCAGCCCTCTTTGCAGCCTTTGCTTTCAGACTTGAGCCATTTGCCTTTTGCCGCATTAATGCTGTTTAAGGTCTACAGTTGTTGAAGGACCCACAGGGCCCTGCGGGATCGCCTCTCCTTTAGCCGGTCTGTGCCTTTTATGCCCTCTTGACCTCTTCAGTCCAGACACTTCTCAGAAGGAGAGCATCTTCCCGTGCTTCCCCGCCACGGCTGCCAGCCTGCCTGCATCCTCGAGTGCTCTTCTGCCTCCTTGCCTGTCACTGGGTGAACTGCCCAGCCCTTCCCCTGAGGCCAGCCTTTCTAGGAAGGTCCCTCTCATCTCCTCAAGGGCGTTGCCTTCTTCACTGCCCCGTCTCCCTTCCTCAGTATCGGGTTTTCCTCTGTCCGAGCATTCTAAGGAGCACACACACATTCTCTTGTTCCATCTTAAAAAAAAAACACTCTTGTTTTGTTTGTTTGTTTTTTTGAGTCGGAGTCTCACTGTCACCCAGACTGGAGTGCAGTGGCCGCTCCCGGCTACCGCAGCCTCGACCTGCTGGGCTCCGGCGATCCTTCCGCCTCAGCCTTCCGAGTAGCCGGATCTACAGGCATGCGCTACCACGCCTGGCTGATTTTTTTGATTTACTGTAGAGATGGGGTCTTGCCAAGTTGCCCAGGCGGGTCTTGAACCCGCAGGCTCAGGCAATTCACTCACCTAGGCCTCCCAAAGCGCGGGATTACAGGTTGAGCCACCGAGCCCGGCAAAAGCTCTTGTTTTGTTTGGGAAAGGTGCTTCTTACAAAAAGGACCAGCTGCAAAACACGGAGACTTCTGCAGCAATTAGTTTTCTCTTCTTAAAGTGAAAGAATAAATGGGCTCCAAGGAATCACAGCAGGTGGACAGATGGGGAGCATCTCAGAGTTATCTTCAAGAAATAGAATGAGAAAATGCAAAGCTAAAATTTTCAACCAAGGAATTCTTACAGCAACTTGAGGATTGCCACCTTCTGAAACCCTTTAGTGGAAAAACGTGGCCTGTTACTACAGATTATTTACTCCACTCCAGTAAACACCTTAGAGCATAGTTTTGAATAACGAATGTCTTCTTGCAAAATTCAGGGACAGAGTGAGGCAGATACCTACAGAAGTGAACACTAAAACCTAACAACAAAACCCCTTAAGGGAGGATGCAGGTTTTTCAGAAAGTTCCTGGACTGGAAAGGCTAGGAGATCGTAAGACATTAAATGCAACTGCATATCCCGGGCTCCGTTTGTGTTGCTGTGTGGGCTTACCAGCTTGCATGACTTCTGTGATTAGCCCCCATTTCCCTATTTGTTGACAAACCTAGTGCTGCTTCGGTTAACAGCTCACACAGCTTTGCCCTTTGAGAGCTGTCTGCCGTGCGAGGCTGGAGCTGCGACACCACATTTTCCCACTGAGGGTGAGAGTGCTGCATCTGTGCGGGAATGAGAGGCTTGTCACTCAGTTCACATGTATCACGCCTGGCACTTCATGGAAGTCAGCTCCAAACTCTGCATTTATCTTGTGCCACTGTGTGTTTTTTTGTGTGTGTTTTTTTCACAATTTCCCACCACATGAAGCACAGTAAATGTCACAACACTTTTGCATGTGGTTCTGGTCACCCAGCAGGGTTGCTTGTGTCCAGTGAAACAAGAGACCAGAATCACTGAACAAGTACACGTGGTGGGGCTGACACCATCTGGGTAGAAAGCAGATAGGAAGACACAGCTGGCAGGTGGCACCAGAAGCCTCAGGGACCCACCCCTCAGCCTGTAGTGGAAGGCCCCTTGCCAGATGCAGCCCCTCGCCCATCCCCCTGTTCTTGGATGGGAAGCCGGGCTAGCACTGTTGCTTTTATAAACAGAGAGACCAGCGTGCTCCTTGGGGAAAGGCAAGAGCTTGAGAAGACCGGCCCTGGGCAAAAGTTGTTAGGACTGCCCCTGGAGTCGTTGAGGCCTGCCTCAGAGAGAGACAGGGCGACCATGCGACCACGCAACCACAGGGCCGGCTGCTGCCTGAGGCTCGGCTGACAGTTCACGCACCCTGCAGAGTGACTTTGTGTGTCCAGGTCATAGAACTCTTCACCTTGTCTTCAGAGACTGGTCAGCAGCCTCTTTCCCGCTCACAGATGACGGCTTCTTCATTGTTGTCAAGTTGTTGCTGCTCTCTCCGCAGTCAGCTCCCAGACCTGGCTTCCTTCTTGGGCCTGGTCTCTGCTTTATGTTCCCGCTTTTTGTCTTGGGGCTCCCTTGTCCCCGACAGGGTCAGCAGGCTTGTAAGAACAGTTCCCTCTCGACTGGCCACTTCCCTGCTCCTCGTCACACGCCCGTACGCCCTGTTGCTCGCCATCCCGTGCATTTCTGTGTGTCTGCTGCTTCCTGCTCCACTGAGGATGCTAGGAGTGCAGAGTTGAATGTGATCTGGTGTCCTGGAAGGACTTTGTGACCTCGCTTTCCAGGCACTTGTTGCTCCTGCACTTGTGAGCAGGCTTGGGGCGGTGGGTGTGGGCGCACTTGTGTTTGGCCAGTTGCCACTTGCCTCTTCAGTGCTTCGTCCTTTAGGACAGGAAACTCGCTCCCTTTAGCCCTTGAGATTTGTAGCCCTGGGGACCCATGGGGCCAAGGGTTTTATGTAAAGTGTGTTCAAGTGTAGGCCCGGTCTGTGTGCCAAGTACCGAAGGGTCACTAGAAAGACATTTCAGGAGTGAGACTCTTGTATTGCGTGTTGGGAACTGGAGTGAGCAATCCCAGTGGATTAAGGATGGAAGAGTGTATCTTCGTTGAAAAATGATGGTAAGCTAACTTGAAAAATGATGGTAAGCTAACTTGACTCACCTTGATTAGTAACGTAGTTCTCTTTAGACCTCCTTGAGTGAGTTATACTATTGAATGTGTACATATAAGTATTAAACACCTTTTGGAAAATAGTTACCATTTGAACAGATTACTGGTGGGTCAAATGATACATTAGTGGATTTAATCCTCAAACAACTGTTTAGGCACTATTGTGCCCATTTTATATCTGAAGAAACTGAGGTCAGGAATGTTAGAAAAAAGATTTTTATTGATCTCACTGCCACTGCAGGCAGTGTAAACATGTTTGATCTTTCTTAATTTTGCTTTATATCTCACAAGGGAAAATAACTATGTCAGCTGGTTTTAAGGTTTAAGTCACTTTGTGGGGGAGAATCTTCTCGTTTAACTGAAATGGTTCAATAAAGTCTTCTCCCTGCCATAATTTGTTTTGTAGATTTGAACTAAGGGCATTTCATTGATTCTAAAATGTGTATGACTTTTATAAAATTCTCATTTTTTCCCCCTAAGGCTTTAAGTTTCTTAATTATGTAAAAATATTATGCTATACAATAATGTGAAGACTTTGTATTACAGGAAAGAAAAGTAGTGTATCTCCAATTTCTTCAGAAGTTTTAGTCACTGATATCTCCTCATTAAATGTGGAAAGATATTACTGTTCATTGCTTTACTGTATGTAAATATACAACAGTATCTTTTTAATGAATGAGGTTAGAAAACTTGTATTCGGTTGTTCCAGAACCTTGGTCACATTGAGGGAATACTTTTTTCCCCTCAACTATTTACTATTTTTTGAGTAAATGCAAAGATTCTTTTTTTTTTTTTTTTGACTTGGAGTTTCACTCCGTTGCCCAGACTGGAGTGCAGTGGCTGCTCCCGGCCACCGCAGCCTTGACCTGCTGGGCTCCGGCGATCCTTCCGCCTCAGCCTTCTGAGTAGCTGGAATTACAGGCGCGCGCTACCACGCCCAGCTAATTTTTGATTTATTGTAGAGATGAGGTCTCGCCAAGTTGCCCAGGCGGGTCTTGAACTCACGAGCTCAGGCAGTCCACTCACCTCAGCCTCCCAAAGGCGTGGGATTACAGAAATGCAAAGATTCTTTACACACACAGGCCTCTATAATGACACTAGAAGTAATAGAATCTTCTTCCTTGGTCTATTGTCTTGAAGTGTTTCTTACAAAATTTTAGGAAAGTACTTTGTCTTAAAAAACTGTTGATAATTCTAGGTTGAAAACTCTTCACCTGAGACTGAAAAGCCTGTCTCTGCAGTCAGCTGACCACCTTGGTGTCAGTGGTATTTCACACTGGATGTGTGGCACCCGAGCTGTTCTCGAATTTCAGGAGAGGCAAACTTCTGCCTCCTGTCTCCTTGTCCTACCCAAATCGTTCTGTCTGTAAAGATCTTAGAAGGGCTCAAGACAGGTCAGGATTGGGGATTCATTTTCAGAATTGTGCGGGACACTTTTCTGTGGGTGCTCCTGGGAAGTGCATTGAAGAGGTACCTTGGCTCCTACCGTCCCTGGGACCCTCTACTGACCTGCATGGTCACCGCGCCGGCTCTCGGGCTTGGTGTGTTCTCCTTTGGGAATAGGCCTCCAAGTCTGCCTTGCTGTCCCAGTGCTTTGGTAGAGCAGTCAGTCGACCTGGCCAAGGGGAGCCATTAAAATGGGGGAGGCTTAGCACGGCCTTGCCTCGCACGTGAAACATAATGGGTTTAGAGGATTACAGTCCCGTGTAATCATCAGAATCTGTGAGACAGGACGTCTGTTTTACTTCTTATTCTATGTTGGTGGAGAAATAGCGTCCTTTTTCTTCAGTGTGAATAGTTTGTGTTCTTGCTGGCCCTGGTGGCTTAATTTGGTTTAATTTTGGAAATGTCCTTTGTGGAAAAATAGCTTGCGGTTAGTATAAAATTTTCTTATTAGGACTAAGTACTCATTGTTAGTCTCATTTGTTATTCTAGACTGCTTAAGAGTTGTTTGGTGCATTCAAATGTTTTTCCTCTACTTTTATTTCCCAGGTTGCACGTTTTCAAAAAATACCTAATGGTGAAAATGAGACAATGATTCCTGTATTGACATCAAAAAAAGCAAGTGAATTACCAGTCAGTGAAGTTGCAAGCATTCTCCAAGTAAGTGGCTGGTGGGGAGGAAGGGAGGGAGTAGGCTGTGTGAAATCAGTCGTTTGGACTCTGTAAATCAGTGCTGTCCACCAGATGGAAATATTCTGTTCTGTGCTGTTCGGCGTCATAGCCACAAGTTAAACATGGCTGTTGATCTTCCACTGGGGCTAACTGCGCCGGCATGAATGAAACATGTCTGGTGTGATGAAGGAACTGAATTATTTCATTTAATTTTAGTTTATTTAAATAGCTGCATGTGACTATAGCTTGTAGGTGCTTTTTACCTAAACATCTCCATATGTTGGGTCTTACCGGTGTCAGGATTCATGTGATGTGTCGTGGCTGCCTGATTGGATGGTACCATCCAGGAGCCTTGGCGTTGCCAGGACCTGTTTGTGCTGTGTAAGGGCTCCCTGGATTAGGAGAGTCAGTCAATCTCTAACATAGGCAGCGGCAGCAGTTTGTCTTTGTTTTTTTAAATAAGGGTTTTCTAAGGTAAAGTAAAAGCTAAGTACAAATTCAGAATTGCAAATACACTTTAATTGGTTGTGTAATTTAATCTTGTCCCGGTTTTCAAAAGCACAACCTATTGAAACATGAAGAAAAGAATATATATTTTTCCCTTCAGTTGCATATTTTAATAGTGGCATTAGAATCATTGGTATCCTTTTCTGAGGTTTGTTTTGTTGTTGTATTTATACTCTATTTTAAAACCTCTTATTTTTAATACATTTAAATTTTGAAAGGCTCCATTATTGAACTCTATTGTAAACACTTTTGGTCAGAGAAACAAAATATTTTGAGGGTGCAGATAGTTTCATTCTTCAATGACAGTTACAATAATCAATCATGAGTGATAGTAACTGAAGGGTGTAGGCGATATTAGTAGAATGTAAAATGTCCCAAGAGCAAATCATTTTAACTTCATTGCTTTGAGTTAATTTAGGAAGCACAAATTTGTGGCCTGAAGTAATTATATATAATCCAAGATCAGAAAATAATATCAGCCTCAGTGTGTTGATAGACTCAGAGAACAAGGAAGGCATTTATGGCCCACTGAATGTTCTTTTGGAAAACTAATTTTAGAAAACAACTAAGGACAATGAAAAGTCAAACGCAAATTAAAATGTACTGATACTTTGCTTTCTGTGAGTAAGTTTTGTGACTGGTTTGTATTATTCCTTTTTCTCCATAAGATTTTTTTATTTGTTTAGTTTGGTATATTCTACCTTGCTGCTTACATTAAAAAAAAATCAAGTTTGTTGAGGTATAATTTGAATAAAATACAGTGCACTTATTTGAAGTGTCCATTTTGCATTTTGACCAGTGTAGCCATCACCAAATTGATACAAATCATGTTTGTCACTCCAGAAAACTTCCTCAGGCCCCTTTGCAAGTAATCCCTCTCAATATATCACCCAAGGCACCTACTGATAAGGTGTTTATCCTCATAGACTAGTTTGACTGTTGAAGAAGTTTCTGTGAATGTGCTCATATGTTCTGTACTTGTCGTGTTTTTCTTCTTTTGTTTTGTGCTAACATTTTCAGTAACCTTTATGTGTAAAATCTGACAGGCTGATCTTCAGAATGGTCTAAACAAATGTGAAGTTAGTCACAGACGCGCCTTCCATGGCTGGAATGAGTTTGATATCAGTGAAGATGAGCCACTGTGGAAGAAGTATATTTCTCAGGTGGGACACCGTTCTTTCCTCCTCTGCTGTGGGAGTCACATGGACCTTTGTTACTTTGCTACTTTTTTGAGGTTATTTGTGTAGAAAGGGAGGCCATTGTTAGCTTTTACCTAATAACTTACATTTTTGTTTGGAATTCCTGTAACTTTGAGGTCACAAGGCTTAAAAGGCAGCGTTTTCTCTAGGGATGAAGCACATGCAGACTCTGGCTGACAAGAGTCTCCTTTTGCAGACACTGAACTTCTGCCTTTTAGGTGACAGGAATGCCAGTGTTACTAGGCTAGCCCTGACCAGCTTACAAAATTAACAAGAGTAAGACAAGGAACTTAAACTCAGACTGCATGGTACAAATTGCACCTTCATTTCTTTTTTTTTTTTTTTTTTTGAGTTGGAGTCTCACTCTGTCGCCCAGACTGGAGTGCAGTGGCCGCTCCCGGCCACCGCAGCCTCGCCCTGCTGGGCTCCGGCAATCCTTCCACCTCAGCCTTCCAAGTAGCCGGAATTATAGGCATGTGCTACCACGCCTGGCTGATTTTTTGATTTATTGTAGAGATGAGGTCTCACCAAGTTGCCCAGGCGGGTCTCGAACCCGCGGGCTCAGGCAATCCACTCACCTCAGCCTCCCAAAGCGCGGGATTACAGGCTGAGCCACTGAGCCTGGCTGCACCTTTGTTTCTTACCAGCTATAGAATCTTTATTATGCTCTGAGCCTTCTCTGTAAAACGGTGATACTAACTTTAGGAGATCACAGGCTTTCAAGAAAGGGTATTATTTATAATTTTATCATTATCCTAATTGTTTAGGAAAAGCTTCCTGTAGGATTTCTTTTTCTTATCTTGGTAACAATTATGTTAGTGTAAGAAGTCATGAGATACTGTGACCAATTTTCAACTAGTATTATTGGTTTGCTAAACAAATAATTGTTGGCTAAAAATTTCTTTTTATAACAGCATTTCTGTGTCTGTTAGCCTGCAGGTTCGTTTTTAAAAGATCTGTGTTTAACTTTTTCTGAAGAGCCTTTCCTACTAATGAGCCCACACTTTCCAGGCTTAACTTTGCAGATGCGTTTGTCTAAGGTAGCAGAACTGCAGTTTTAGAGGTTAAAAGAAGATAGTATCTGTCTTGTTTTTATGCACACACATTTGTATCCATGTTACCTAAAACTTCAGGCAGTGTCGACATGGTTAATGCTGGACTGATGAGCTGCGATGGTTTGACTTCTCACCAGGCATTGTGGTTCAGTGCTGTACTTCTTGATCCTGTTAGCAAAGCTGAGTACCTGCCCCTTGGGTTACCTGTGAGGATTAAGCCCTGCCTGTCCAGTGGAGCAGCCGATGTGGCCGCCAGCGCAGTGCCACCTGTTGGTCGTGCGTCTTGGGTGGTGCTCTTTATCCCCAGAGAACGCTGAGGCCATTGCTCTGCACACTCCTGCCTGGCCCCTGCTGTTCAGCCGGTGGAGTGCTTGGTGCCACCACACGGTTTTTTTAGAGGAAAATAAGACCATGGGCCTTGCCCTCAAGACGTGAGGTTAGCAGCTGACATTTTAGGAGGGTGTTCTGGTTTACACAGTGCTTTAATAAACACCTTTAAGCCGGGCTTGGTGGCTCAGCCTGTAATCTCACGCCTTGGGAGGCCGAGGTGAGTGAAGTGCCTGAACCCCGCAGGTTCGAGACCCGCCCGGGCAACTTGGCGAGACCTCATCTCCACAATAAATCAAAAAATCAGCCGGGCGTGGTAGCGCACGCCTGTAGTTCCACCTACTTGGAAGGCTGAGGCAGAAGGATCGCCGGAGCCCAGCAGGTCGAGGCTGCAGTGGCCAGGATCGGCCACTGCACTCCAGTCTGGGCAACTGAGTAAGACTCCGACTCAAAAAAATAAAATAAAATAAAATAAACAAACACTTTTAGTGGATCCTTACTGCCGGTTCTTGGCATAAGGTTCCACTTTACCTGATGAGGACTCTGAGTCCTAAAGAGTTCAAGGTGACACACAGTGACAGGAGCGGGCTTCAGCCCCAAGCGTCTGCCTCAGGCTTGTGGTTTGTCAGCCCTGAGCCCTAGCGCAGGCGATGTTTTATTTTGTTAGGGCCGTGATTCATTTTTTTAATCCTTCACTCATTACACTCACTTGAGGAGTGCTTGTTTAAAGATGCTGGAACCCGGCCCTTTGCGCAGAGACTCTGCTTTCGTCAGTCCAGTGTGAACCTGGGCATTGCTGCTGTTAGAAGTTTCTCATGATACCGGTGTGAAGCGGGATTGGAGGCACTGTGCCAGGATTGGAGCCGTGTAAAGGGGCTGGAATGGTGGCCTGTTGCCACGGCCTGCGGTACCTGGGGCGGGGCTTTCTGCGCGGTGGGCTCCTAGCCGTTGCTCTGCAGCTTTGGCAGGGCATGACGGGAAGAGACTCTGGCGTCAGAACCTTGCGGGGGGTGGCGGCCACCCGGAGGGATTGGGTCCGATGGGCTCCTGCTGTCATGGTGTTTCTGTTTTCTCGGCCAGGCAGGTAGCAAGATGGCCAGCCTGGAGGAGCAGCTTCTTCTGTGGAGAAGAGGCTCGCCCCCAGAACAGCCATCTGCAGGAGTTGACTGACTGGAGGAGCGCTCGAACCTTAGGGTTCAGCTCTTCTGCCCCGTGTTTCGCCTCTGTCTTTGGCTTTAACGTCAACCCCTCCTTTTCTAGCCTCAGTAGGAATTCAGAACAACTACATTTGTTAAATGAATATACTACAAGTGCATGCCTGCTCTAAGGAGTTGGTTAATTCTTAGCTTTAAGTATTGGCATTTTCTTTTTTTCTGTAAAGGAGCTGTTACTGTTCTGAAGCTTTGAAATGTGGTTATGTGTGCAAACTTTTTCGGGTTAAGTGAAGAGATATGTAAACTAAACTAAATGTGGACTTCTGTAACTTTCTGATCTTGCCCTTGTGGTGTTTGTTTTAGCTTTTGTTGCGAGAACTGCCTGTCGTACAAAGCCGAGTTGAGTTACTTTCTGTTTTTCCTTTCAGTTTAAAAACCCCCTGATCATGCTGCTCTTGGCGTCTGCTGTCATCAGTGTTTTAATGCATCAGTTTGATGATGCCGTCAGTATCACTGTGGTAAGAAAAAATTGGTATTTTTTAATCTGTTGATTACTTGTATCCATTGTGATTGACTTCTGTTTTGGAAAATAAACTGAGCAATACCCTCTGGGTTTTTATTAATAACCAACTTTTGCTTTTAGTTGCAGTAATTTTGAGCAATGTTCAAAGGTTTGTGATTAGCACACATGAAAATCTTTAGCAATCTGATAATTTCACACAAAAATATTTTATAGTAATTTCCAATTAAATTTTAAATTTCTTTTGGTTGGGCAACCCCTTCAGGTCCCCTCTCACTGTGGGAACTTTTCTGTCCTCTCAATAACTCTCGCTCAACCCTGAATTGTACCCCACATCTTTAAAAAAAAAAAAAAAGATAAAACATTTCTTTTCTTTTAGTTTTTGGTTGAGAATGTTTTGACTGATTGTGAACTAAAGCCTGACATATGAAATTAAAATATTCTTTAGGTCATGTTATATTTGCTGTGCATGATTTTATTCTTTCCAACTAGGTTATTCTAGCTTCCACTGAATAGTTTTTTTCATCTTTTTTTTTTTGGCCCCATTTTATTGTTGTATAAAAATTTGTAGCACGTGCAAGCGTTCATCAAAGTTAATCTGTTGTGCTCAGGAACACAGTCGATGTTAATGCTGAGCCACAGTTCTTATGGACCCCCAGGAGCCCCGAGACCTACCTGTTGGGGGAATGTGAGGTCAGGGCTCTCCTAATAATACAAAACATCATTCGTCTTTTCAACATGGACTTTTGCATCAGTGGCACAAAAGCAGTGGCAAGCGAAACTGCTGGAGCCTTGGCACAAATCAAAGCAATGGCGCCAAACTGTACTCGTAGTCATGGTTTTCTTTCGTTCTTTCTCTTAAGAATGTTGATGATAAAGCAGTCAACACTGCTTGCGATAAATCTTGACCCTTTGGCACTTGCCTTTTTAAGTAATCTGTAACGAAATGGGAAGTATGCCTCAAACGCTTGTCGACTGAAGTCTGGTGGTGGTCTTAAGGAAGGGCAGTTATTGTGCACCCAAGTTTTAATGACCACCGTCTGTCTCTCAGTCTTTCTTCCAAGTGCTTGGAAGAAAGACTGAGAGACAGACAGACTGTGGCCATTAAGACTTGGGTGAAAAGCAGAGTTTTATTTTTTATTTTTATTTTTTGCTTTTTTGAGGTGGAGTCTCACTCTGTCGCCCAGACTGGAGTGCAGTGGCCGCTCCCAGCCACCGCAGCCTCGACCTGCTGGACTCCGGCGATCCTTCCGCGTCAGCCTTCCAAGTAGCTGGATTTACAGGCACGCGCTACCATGCCCGGCTGATTTTTTAATTTATTGTAGAGATGAGGTCTCGCCAGGTTGCCTGGGCGGGTCTCGAACATGCGGGCTCAGGCAATCCACTCACCTCAGCCTCCCAAAGGCGCGGGATTACAGGCTGAGCCACTGAGCCCTGCTTGAAAGCAGACTTTTAAAAAAGTGAGTTAAATGAGCCTATCACATCAAGAAAAGCACCTGGCAGAATTTGTTTTTAATGATAAAATCCATTAGAGTTTTAGATTAGATTAGATTAGAGTTCTGGAAAATATCTGTGCACTCCTTTGAGCTGGATAGCATACCGGTACTTAGGGGTTCGGGACCAGCCTGGGCAACTTGGTGAGACTTCATCTCTACAGTAAATCAAAAAATTAGCTGAGCATGGTAGCATGCGCCTGTAGGTTCTGGCTACTTGGAAGGCAGAGGCGGCGGAAGGGTTGCCGGAGCCCATCAGGTTGAAACACTGGATTGACCATGAGTGTGCCACTGCATCCTAGCCTGGGTGACGAAGTGAGACTCCAGCTCAAAAAAAAAAATAGACTTTATTCGAATGAGATCAGTAGTGATTTCAACAAATGTGTGTGTGTTTTTAAAATTGTTATGAAGTGTGTAAACATCAGGAAGATTTGAATAACCAAGTAAGCCACTGTTTCCTGAGTGATGAATGCATAATGTTTTATAATCTGCAGCAGTGGAAGATCTACTCAAAATGTGATAGGTCAGTGAGTTTTAATTTAACAGATTATGAAAAGTTTATTGATAGAATTTCGTAACCTACGTCGCAGATGACCTTTAAGTGATTAACACTTGTTGAGTTTTGGTGCAGTAGCTAAGAAGACGTCTGCAATCATCTGAAAAAGCTGAATAAATACACCTCCCTTTCCAGTTATGTATCTGTATGAGGGTGGGTTGTCTGCAGAGACTTCAGTACGAACCAAATACATTCTGGTACATTGAATACCTGATTTCTAGTAAGTCAGATGTTAAAGATAGAAACATTTAAAACAGTGCCATTTTAAAAAAAAAAAGTTTTTTGGAAAATTTCTTTTTCTTTTTTTTGGAGTTGGATTCTCACTCTGTTGCCCAGACTGGAGTGCAGTGGCCGCTCCCGGCCACCGCAGCCTCAACCTGCTGGACTCCGGCGATCCTTCCGCCTCCACCTTCCTGGTAGCTGGAATTACAGGCGCGCGCTACCATGCCTGGCTGATTTTTTGATTTATTGTAGAGATGAGGTCTCGCTGCCCAGGCGGGTCTCGAACCCGCGGGCTCGGGCAATCCACTCACCTCAGCCTCCCAAAGGCACAGAATTATAGGCTGAGTCACCGAGCCTGGCTGGAAAATTTATTTTTCATAAAATAAAGTTATTTGTGGTAATGTTATGGGATTTTAAATTTAAAAAAAATTTTTAAATTTTGCGTCTACTTTTTCTTTTTATTTTCTTTATAAAGATGTGGAGTACAATTCAGGGTTAGGTATACAAATGTTCATTATGCAGGTACCCTTTTTGATGAGCTATGCCCATTCCTCCCCTGGCAGTTTCCCACTACTGCCAATTCCTTTCTTATAGTATTATGATAATTGTTTAAGGACTACTTATGAGTGAGAACGTCTGGTACTCTGTTCTTCTTTTCTGTGATAGATCACTGAGTATGATCGACTCCAAATCCATCAAAGTTGCTGCAAAATCAATATGTTTGTCCTTCTTTAGGATTTTTAATTGTTTTAGATATATTAGTAAGTACAAATTAAAACTGAGTAACTGAAAAATTTGATATGGTAAATATCAGTAGATGTAACCCATATAAATGAAAGCTGGTCTTCAGTCTGGAGAGCGTAAAGGGGTCCTGAGATCTTTGTATGAGAAGCCCTCTTGGCTGTGGTCTCCAGAAGCCCTCTTGGGGTGGCTTTTGGGGTGGGTGGGGTCCTCCTGGGCGGTCAGCTTCTTTCTCCTCAGGCCCTAGGCAAAGTTGTGGTTTCTTTCCCAGCTGATTTCAGTGTCTAAAATCTGTTCTTTTTGGACTGCAGATACTTAGAAAAATAAAATACGGTTAACAGTTACTTCTCACCTAATGTCTGATGTAAAAACCTGCTTCTTTGTTTTATTTAGGCAATACTTATCGTTGTTACGGTTGCCTTTGTTCAGGTAAGTAGACTTTTGTGCCAATGTAAACATAGTATGTTGGTTGCTTAAAATAAGATGGCTTATGATAAAATCTGTAGTTATTGTTCCGTCAGAATAATTTATTCTTTTTGGAAATAATATCAGATACAGACAACTCTCCAGGGAAGCTTGTGGGAGTTAAGAACTGCTTTGATTTCAGGTAGTGAGACGAGGAAAATCTAGTGTTTCATTTGATGATGTTAAGAATAACTAAAGAAGATGGAAGCAAAAAACAGTGATAGAAATAAAATACAGCAGTTAAAAATTTTTTTCCAATTAAAAAAGCAACTCGTCCAGAGCTTCTAATATTACAACTCTTGTTTTAATACCCATTGGAGCTAAATTTATATGAAACGAAAGGTATAGAACTAAAAGATCCATTTGTGAAATATTAGTCGGAGAAAGTTTCATAGCTCTCTGTCTGTGACTGATGCCCTTAGCAGAATGGCAGACTTGTTTACTCAGTTTATTTCCTTACCTTATTTCATTTTAGCCTTTTTTGGAATTAAAATGCTTCTCATCACTGTTAGTGAGCCCCTTCCCCTTTTAAAAACATTACCAATTTCTTTAAAGAAGGGATGTTCTGATCTGGATCAGACTCATTGAAACAGTAAATCAGACATGAAAGGAGCCCCTTTTAAAGGTTATTGTGAATAACGAGATGATGTCAGGATTTCAATGGACATGTGTTAGGCATAAGTAAAAACATAGACTTCATTTTATGTTTATTTAAAATATCTGAAACTTCTGTAGATTTTAGAACGATGTTTCAGAATAACAGCAGGTTTCATTTTTAGCTAAAACATGGTTTATAAAAATAGAAGAATTCTAATTTATGGAAAAATGTAATACTGTTGTATAACCTGAAGTTCATGCTGTTGTGAATCTTAAGACCGTACTTTGTGTGGTTATGGTTATCCCACCACTAGGATTTATTTCCTGGGTATTTCTTGTCTCTGTCCTGGCTTCTCATAGCTATCTCTAACTTCGTAAGTTACCGATTCTATAGCGATTCAGTGTAGAAAGCCCATTGGAATCAGGAGACTGACAGCAGGCTTGTGAGCTACATTGGTTGGACCACCGGGGTTCCTCTTTTGGGAGAATCTTCTTGCAGAAGAGACAAATGTTGCTCTTGATCAGGAGGAACTGGCCACTCTGGCATAGGTCATTTCAGGCAGGACATCATTCAAGACAGCTATTTATTCAACCCACTGGCCAGGACCTGGAACCTTCTTAGATCTTTAGCGACACATCAGGTGCACAGAGTGCCCTTCTTCAGAAGGGTTTCTACAGATAGTATCACTGTGTTGAGGATACCCTCTCTTTGATTAAGGGGAAGCCCCTACCATCAAAAAGCCCCACGAAAATGTGATTTTTTAAAACATAAGTCAGTGTGGAATTTTACACAAGAGAGTATTGTTATACACTATAAAAGTAATGGCAATGGCCAAATATCTTTATGAGCTGTTCATTTGACAGAAAATTCATGAAAAGATCAAAACATAATGAAAAGCCCAGTTTCACGTTGCTGGATCTGATTTCTTGTGCACATGTGACCACTTCCCCCAGATATGCCTATGAAACACAAAAGTGTTCTATAAACAGCAAGTAAAAGTCCTCTCTAGAAAGATACTGTTCACTGGCAGTTGAACCTATCATAATGCTTGGTCAGAAAACTCCATGAAAAATGCTTCCAACATTCTGGAATGCCTTATCATTATTTAGTATGTGTGCCATAACCCGTCTCTTCAGAGAAGAGTGCTTTTTGTATTCGAGACCCACCTGGGCAACTTGGCGAGACCTCATCTCTACAATAAAGCAAAAATTAGCCGGGTGTGGTAGCGCACGCCTGTAGTTCCAGCTATTGGAAGGCTGAGGCGGAAGGATCGCCAGAGCCTAGCAGGTTGAGGCTGTGGTGGCCGGGAGCGGCCACTGCACTCCAGTGTGGGCGACGGAGTGAGACTCCAACTCAAAAAAAAAAAAATGGCTAATTGTCTAATATTGTTGTATAAAGATGCCACCTTATATAAATTTGAAAATAACTGTCAGGCATTTATGAGAGATAGCCATCGGGTTTTTGGTGGTGTGTGCTCAATGGTCATTTTGATACAGAGGTGTCTTTATGGTTATAGGGAGTAGAGACTAAGAACTCAGAAGAGGTGGGTAAAGATGGGACAGTGTCTGTGTCATTTATCTAGGATTGGTGTTTTCTATCCTTTCATGGAATTTTTGGGTAAAACTTCCTCATTTCTTCGTATCCTTGGTTTGTTTGGGGAGTTGTCTTGTATTTTTACATTTATGAATTTGCCTTTCATTTTTTTCCCTCTAGATTACATAGAGACTGATTTAGTTCTGAGTTGTTCTTTGCATTTTCTGTTTGAAGTTTGGGATGGGTGTGAAATTTTGATACATACGAGTACTGCAGTCATTTCAAAACACCCACCTGTCCCCCACCCCTACGAAGCTCTTTTAACCTTAGATGGAAGATTGGTGTGCTTAGTGCAGATATGAGGCACAGCAGCACTGGTGTTGTGTGAAGCAAGACTGCTCATGGAAGCATGGCCTCAGCAGTGTAATGGGGTGAGGAAGCGCTTGGTCCTCCTGCTGCTCGTTATGTGGCGGGAGGAAGGCTGGAGTACACACTGGCAGGGATCCTGAGAATTGTCCCCTTCAGATAATACAGGGAGAGGGGCTGGGTGTCTGTCAGTGTGTGGTCAGCTACTTCTTACTCCGTGTTTATCCCATGTTCTTTGTAAGCAAACTTACTTTGTAAACCATTGCCGTTAGTATGGGCTGAAGTCCTCAAAGCATCTGTTATTTGCAGTTAATTGTCTTTGACGTCTGTGGTCATTAAGCGTGTAACATAAAATTGTCTTAATTTTAAGATTCAGTGATCTTAACTTCTAATGATTCAAAATTATATACTCTTTGGCTTTTATTTTCTTCTAAATAACTTAACCTTAGGTTTGCACAGTGAATATAAAATGTAAGACTGAAAGTATTTAATTATCAAAATAGCACTATAATTTAACATTTAAAAATAAGGGATACGTTTTTATGGGTAGGAATACAGGCACAAGTAACAAAAGGTAAGAATTGCGATATGTTAAGGTAATGATTGTAATGAGTGTCTAAGGCTACATGGAGTGTACTCACAGGAACATGCATATCTGCATTTGTTTCTATGTATGTTTTTCTGATATTAAGTTCTGCTTTTTTGTTGTTTTCAATAGGAATATCGTTCAGAAAAGTCTCTTGAAGAATTGAGTAAACTTGTGCCTCCAGAATGCCATTGGTATGAGCCTTTTTTCTGATACAGATTTTTGACCCTTTAGAAATAGAAGCTGAATGTGACTAGTACAATATACATTGTGACCCAACTTTGTTTAAACATAAGGAAGAAACCATTAATCTGACATGAAAAATTCCCGGTCTGACCACTGTGACAAAATTGCACTATTAAAATCTCAAAGTCTGATTTAAAAACTCTCGAGACATGGGTTTATCAGTGGATATTTGTGTGTGTGCTGGTGTGTGCCTCTCTTCTGGGTCCTGTGATTCGTAGTCAGACAGACCCCGGTGATAAGGAAGGCTGCGTCAGTTTTCACACTTACCACTTGAACAGCTAGTCTGTTTTTCCTGTTGCTTCCTGTTATCTGGGCACTAATGAACGAGAACACAAGAATGGTCTTTTTTTTGGTTCTTACATTTGACTTATCTCCTCGATAGTGGCACTAATAGAGTATGTTTTCCTCAGGCAAGGCCACCAGAAATAATAGTTTTTGGGGCAGTGGCATGACTTTTGTTCCAACCGTGGTGTTTCTGTGTCACGTGACAGTGTGCGAGAAGGAAAGCTGGAGCATACGCTTGCCCGTGATTTGGTTCCAGGAGATACAGTTTGCCTTTCTGTCGGGGACAGAGTTCCTGCTGACTTACGCTTATTCGAGGTAAGTTTGGGGGTCTATTTGTGGGCAGTGAAAATGCTTGGATGTTGATTAAAAGGTGAGCATTTGCCTTTGAAGGATTAAAACATAGTTGATTCATAGCTTCGGTATTCTTTAAAAAGTGACCTGTGTAAACATGAATATTTTCTTCAAGTACATCTGTCTCTACGGTGTAGTCTTTTGAGGTGCCTGGTCAGTGAGTCAGGTCTTTGTGGAAACCTGTGTCCTCAGACTGTGGGACATCTGGGAATGTTTGTGGTTGGGGAACATGCTGCCTGTGCCCAGAGATAGATATCAAAGCAGCAGAACTCCAGGGAAACTAGAGACGTTCAAAGAACAGGGTGTGGGTGCTCGGAGAGGGAGAGGTTGCAGCTGACTTGAGGGAGGTCAGTGTGCCTCGGACCGCATGGGTCTGGCTGGCTGCTGAGGAGCAGGGCTGGGTGGAGCTGGGGCACTGGCGAGGCAGCAGGATGCAGGGTGCTGGGAGAGTCTGCCCACGCTGGCGGAGGGGCGGACGAGGCGTGGGCTTCAAGGGTGAGTGTGAATGGTGGGTCAGGTTTCAGAGGGCCATGGACACTAAGCTGAACTTCAGAGCTTGCTGGTTAGGAATGAGCTTTTGCGGGTCATGTGACGGGCACACGATGGTGCCCTGAGCCTATCCGGTGTGTAGCGTAGATTGAAGGGCTGGAGAGTGGAGGCCGGCCCTCGATTCCGGGCCCTTGCCATCCATTAGCATGCTCGTTGTGTCCGCTCTGGGAAGTAAGCTCTTTGTCAGCACCTGCCGAGCCGTCAGTATGTATGTTCTGTGGCCCAGAGACTGCATGTTCCCGTGTGTAGGCTCTGTGAAGCCTGGGAACCTTTCATCTTTAGAGTCCTTCTTTCCAAGTAAGTGGAATTTAGCTTTAGAAAGCTAGTACGGCTGGGCGCGGTGGCTCAAGCCTGTAATTCCAGCACTTTGGGAGGCTGAGGCGAGACGATTGCCTGAGCCCAGAGGTTCGAGACCAGCCTGGGCCACTTGGTGAGACCTCGTCTTTATAATATATCCAAAAAAAAAATGAGCCGGGCATGACAGCGCCTGCCTGTAGTTCCAGCTACTTGGAAGGCTGAGGTGGAAGGATCGCCTAAGCCTAGCAGGTCGACCCTGGGGTGGCTGTGAGCGTGCCACTGCCCTCCAACCTGGGTGACAGCAGAGTGAGACTCTGACTTAAAAAGAAAAAAAAAAAAAAAAGCAAGTGCATTGCTATATTTGGGTGACCAGAAACAATTGATAATATAGCACGTGTTAGGAACATTGTTTGTTTTACTTTATTGCCTTTGCTTTCCCCTTTGCGGGCCTTTTTTGTGTTCTTTTTTTTTCTTTTTGAGCTGGAGTCTCCCTCTATCGCCCAGGCTAGAGTGTAGTGGCACGCTCACAGCCACTGCACCCTTGACCTGCTGGGCTCAGGCGATCCCTCCGCCTCGGCCTTCTAAGTAGCCGGAACTACAGGTGCACACTACCATGCCCGGCTAATCTTTCTGACTTATTGTAGAGTCGAGGTCTCACCAAGTTGCCCAGGCTGCTCTTGAACCCCTGGGCTCAGGCAGTCCTCTCACCTCAGCCTCCCAAAGTGCTGGGATTACAGGCTTGAGCCACCACGCCCAGCCTCATATTTTGCTTTTATTCCTTTCCTTCTTTCCCTAATATTTAGTTTATAACAATGCCTTGAATTCTTCTTATTCTTCCTTGGAGATTAGGCTGTCCTGTCACTTGGCATAAGCATCTCTCCCTGCCCACTGCAAAGAACCCTAAGTGGAATTCATGGAATTTGTGCTGTCTTCTTGCTGTAGTGCCTCTTCCAGTTCAGCAGCAGGCCTCCTCAGTGGAATACTTGGGAGGTGGTACTTCCCGTTGTTGGAATGACTTGAGCACTTTAATGGCGTAGAGATTTCAGAACGCTGTTTGGCTTTGGTGAACTGTCTCAAGGTCTTTGTTTAAATGAGGGTTAATCGACTTGAGAATTAATTATTTTGAAGTTTGCATGTAAACAGGAGAAAAGCCGGTCAGACTGGATTAGTGTGTATTTTGTCTACTCAACGTACATATTGAACTTACTATGACTACGGAAGAGTGATAAGCTTGGACCTTGGGGAGTGGTTTACTAGTTTCTGTTTTTTCCTACCTGTTAACTTTTCAGACACTCCGTCAGCACGCGCTCTATTCTCTCCACCTGAAGGAGGAGAGACCATCTTCTTGGCTGAAGGCTGCATCGTCATCGTGTCTCCCTCTGTGCGGCTCACACTCTTGCAGTCTTCTGTTGAGAACCGCCGACTAGCAAGCAGCTTCCTCTAGGCTGAGCAAATCCACTGGTGGAGCTGTTTTTCTGTGTCAGCATTCTGATCTCCTGAGCTGTAACATACACGTTCCTTTTACTCAATGCAAAGTGTAATATTCTGGCAAAACCCACATTTCAATTCCCATGTGATTTGCTATGCTTTTTCAAAAAAGAATATTCCCAAATATCTGATAGAATGTAAGCCTGCAGTGGTATTTAAGTTGACTTATGTTGATAATGAAGGTAATTTAGGCAAAGTTTACTCCCTTTCTTAGGAGATCGGTCTGTTAGGACTGTTTTAGCCATTCAGTAAACATTTGAGAGACACCATACCAGGCTTCAAGGGCTAAGAAGTGAAAAATACAGTTTGTGCCCTCTCCACTGGGAGACACCAACTAGCAAACACCTGTGATTCAAAGGATTGCATGTGCCTGCTTGTGAAAGGACTGTGTGAGCTTAGCTAAGCCACTTAATTTTTTCAGGTCTCAGTTTTCTCCCTGTGACATGGCATTGCCCTCGGGCAGTGAGTCCCAATTTGCAATCTGCACAGGAATCACCTGCACAGGTTCTGATCCGGCAAGTCTGAGGTGGGGCCTGAGATTCTTCTGCATTGCCTGCCAGCTCTCAGGCTAGGCTGGACGTGCTAGTCCACCCACGGCAATAAAAAAATGAACAAACCGGAAAACCAGACAGCCTTATTGAGACACAATGCGCCGTTCATGCAGTTCGTGCTTTAAAGTACCATTCAGTGGTTCTCAGTGTGATCAGAGTTGTGTCTCCAGCACCACAGTCTGACTGGGTACATTTTCACCCCTCCCAAAAGAAAGCCTTTCCCTTTGAGCGTCTCTCTGGATCCTTGCCACCTCTCACGGCCACTCCTCTGCTTGCCACAGACGTGCGTTTGCCTGTTCCGGACATTTCGTGTAAACGGAGCTGTACAACATAGCTTTTGGGTCTGGCTTCTTTCACGTAATGTCACGTTTTTAGGTACTTCGAGCGCGTCGTCGTTTTTTACTGCCAAGGAGTTTTCTCCATCGTGTGGATGTTTACCACAGAGGTGGTGAGCTTAATCCCTTTACACTTACAGTGATGCTGATAGGAAGGAACTGCCGTTTTTTTTTACTTGTTTTCTGTTTGTGGTTTGTCTTTTAAAATTTTTTATGTTCTGCAGTTTTCTCCAGTGTGTCCTCTTTTGTGTTTGATTAATTTCTTTTTAAAATGTACCTTTTTGGGACCGGGTGTGGTGGCTTATGCCTGTAGTCTCAGCACTTTGGGAGGCTGAGGCAGGAAGATTGCTTGAGCCCCAAAGTTCGAGACCAGTCTGGGCAACATAGTGAGACCGTGTCTCTACAGGAGATTAAAAAAAAACAAAAAGGCTGGACATGGTGGTCGGGATGCTGAGGCGAAGGACCGCCCGAGCCCAGGAGTTTGGGGCTGCGGTGAACTGTGACTGTGCCGCTGCACTCCAGCCTTTGTGACAGAGAGACCCTTGACTAAAAAAAAAAAAACTTTTTGATTCCCTCTTTAATTTCTTTTTATGTTTATTTATTTATTTTTTTACATATTTTCTTAGTGGTTACTTGTGATTTACAATTAATATCCTCAATTTGTAGCAACCCAGTTTGAAGTGATGCAGCTTGGCTTCAGTAGCATGCAGAAATTCTGCTCCTGCTCTGCTCACTCCTCCCCTACCTCTTGTCACAAATTACATCTGTGTCCATCGTGTGTACATGGCATAGATTTATACAGATTTATACATATGCATTGTCTTTTTAGTCTGACAGGAAGCAAGTGCAAGGGTCACAAACTCACAGTATAATAATGTTGGCTTTTATATTTGCCTATGTAGTTACTTTATTGGGGTTCTTTATTATTTTATGTGGCTTTGAGTTACTTACTTTTTTTTCCCCTCAAGTTTTCTACTTTGTTTTCATTTCAGTGGGAAGGACTGTTAGCATTTCTTGTGAGCCAAGTCTTACTTGTGATGAACTCTTTTGACTTTTGTTTGTCTAGGAATTTTAAACTTTTTCTTGCATTTTAAAAAGTGTTGTCAGATACAAAATTATCAGTTGAAAATTTTTACCGAGTGGTTTGTCAGTCACTGTACTGCTTCCAGCTGCCTTGGTTTCTGATGAGAAATGGGCTGTTAATCACACTGAGAGTCCCGTGTGTGCGATGACCTGTTTCTTGGGCTGTTTCGAAGGTCCCATTTCTGTCTTTCAGCAGACCGATTGAGTGTGTCTCTGTGAGGATGTCTTTGAGTTTACTCAGAGTTGGTTGAGCTGCTTGGTTGTGTTGACTCATGTCTTTAATCAGTTTTGGGACTTTCAGGCTATCGTGTCTCCAGGAGTTCTTTCTGACACATTGCATCTCTTTTCTCCTTCTGGGACTCCTTTGTGTGTTTAGGCCTCATTTTATCATGGGTCACGGATACTGCACCCTTTGACAGGTGGAGGTTGGTGACAGCCCTCTGTCGAGCAGGTCTGTTGGTGCCACTTTTCCAACAGCATGTGCCCACTCACTGCATGTCTCTGTGTCTCATGTCAGTAATTCTCACAGTACTCAGACCTTTTCCTTCGTATGTCGGTTGGGGTGACCAGTGATCCTCTTTGATGTTGTTATTGTGATTGTTTTGGGATGCCCCAGACAGTACTCATGTGAGATGGTGAACGTGGTGGCAGAGTGCCCTGTGTGTTCGGACTGTTCCACCCACTGCCGTTCCCCCGTCTCTTTTCCTCTCCTTGGGCCTCTCTGTTCCCTGAGAAGTAACAATATTGAAATTAGGCCAATTAATAACACTGCAGTGGCCTCTTCAGTGTGCAGTTGAAAAGAAGAGTCGCACGTCTCTCACTTTAATAAAACAAGTTGGAATGCTGAAGCTTAGTGAGGAAGGCACGTCGAAAGCAGATGCAGTGAAAGCTAGGCCTCTTGCCCCGAGCGGTGATCCGGCCTGCGAGTGCAAAGGAAACCTTCTTGAAGGAAACTGAAAGTGCTGCTCCAGTGGACTCATGAATGATAATAAAGCAAAATGGGCTTTAGTGCTGACACGAAGACACTTCTCGTGGTCTGGACAGGAGGTCACACCAGTCACAACATCCCCTTAAGCCAAAGCCTGGTCCGGAGCAAGGTTCTAGCTCTGTTCCATTCTCTAAAGGCTGAGAGAGGTGGGGAAGCTGCAGAAGAAAAGGTGGAAGCTGGCTGAGGTTGGTTCATGAGGTTTAAGGAAAGACACTGCCTTCATCACATGAAAGTGCAGGTGAGGCCGCCAGTTCTCCAGAAGATCCAGCGGAGATCCTGGGTATAGGAGGCTACGCTAAGCGACAGATACTCAGTGTAGATGAAACAGCCTTCTATGGGAAGAAGAGGCCATCTTGGACTGTGATAGCTAGAGAGAAGTCAATGCCTGGCTTCAAAGCTTCAAAAGACTCTCTTGTCAGGGGCTAATGCAGCTGGTGACTTTAAGTTGAAGCCAGTGCTCGCTGACTGTTCTGCAAATCCTAGGACCCTTAGGAATTATGCTAAATCTCCTCCACCTGTGCTCTGTGGATGGAACCACAGAGCCTGGCTGGCAGCCATCTGTTTACAGCATGACTTGCTCGTTGAGACCTACTGCTCAGAAAATAAGCTCTCTTCCAGAGGATTCCTGTTCACTATTGATGTACCTGGGCGCCCAAGAGCTCTGATGGGGGATGTACAAGGAAATCAGTGTTGTTTCATGCCTACTCACATAGCATGCATTCCGCAGCCTGTGGTCCAAGGAGGCATCTTGACTGTCAAGTTCTGTTATTTAAGAAACACATTTTGTAAGACTGTCACTGCCATAGGTAGTGATCCCTTTGATGGGCCTGGCAAAGTAAATTGGAAACTTTCCGGAAAGAATTCACTATTCTAGATACCATTAAGAACATTTGTGGTTCATGGGAGAAGGTCAGAATGTCAGCAGCATTCACAGGAGTTTGGAAGAAGTTAACTCCAACCCTCCTGAGCGACTTTGAAGCGTTCAAGACTCAGTGGAGGAAGGAACTGCAGATGCGATGGAAATGGCAAGAGGAGAGTCAGACGTGGAGATGGAGTTTGGGGCGAGATCACTGCTATCTCAGGATGAAACCTGAACACACAAGGAGCTGCTGCTTGTGAGCGAGCAGAGAAAGTGTCTTCTTGAGGTGGACCCTGCTCCTGGTGAGATGCTGTGAGCATGGTTGGAAGGATGACAGAGGATTCAGGGTTCTCCGTAAACGGAGCAGTCAGAGCTGCAGCAGGGCCTGAGAGAACGGACTCCCGCTTTGAAGAAGTTCTACTGTGGGGACATGCCGTCGAAGAGCATGGCGTGCCGCAGAGAAGGATTTTGGGAAAGGAAGAGCCAGGTGGTGCAGCATGCTTCGTTGTTGTTGATTTTAGGGAATTGCCACAGCCACCCCAGCCTCAGCTGTGACCGCCCTGGTCAGTCAGACACCGAGGCAAGACCCTCCACCAGCAAGAAGATGATGTGCTGCAGGCTCAGAAGATTGTTACAATTTTTGAGCAGTGACGTATTTTAAATTAAGGCAAGTGCGTCTTTTAGCGCTGTTGCTCACTTAGCAGGGGCATAGTCTAGTGTGAACATAACTTTTTTGCACAGGGAAACCAAGCCAGTTCTCTAACTCGCTTTATTGTAGTATTTGCTCGATTCTGGCTGCCTGGAACCCTCCGCATCATCTCCAAGGCGGCCTCTGCGCTGTTACGGTTGGTGGTGTCCGCAGGTACCTAGGCGCTGACATTTGTCTCTTTCTCTTTCTGTCCTTCAGACTGGGAGTTTCCGTTGTCCTGTCTTCAGAGTTGCTGGTTTTTTCTTCTGTCTATTCCAGTCTGCTGTTGAACCCCCACCAGGGTTTCAGTTTGTTTTCTTTGTATCATTTCTGTGTTTGTTCGTAAATTGCTTTCTTGATTTCCTTTAGTTTTTGCCCCTGGTTTCCTTTATTTCACTGGGTGTATTTAAGACGGTGGACTTGAAGTCTTTTTCTAGTTAATTTGAATGTCAGGGCTTCCTCAGGGATGACTTTTCGTAATTAATTTTTTTCCTGTGAATGGACCCTGCTTCCCCATCTCTGTGTGTTTTGTTGAGAGTTGGGCACTTTGACTATTGCAACATTGTCACATCAGATTCTTCCTCTTCCATGTTTTTTTTTTTCATTGTCAAGGGCTGAAGTTTTCCAGTTTGTCTAGTGACTTTTACAATTTTTTTCTCCGAAGAGTATGTTCTTCGTCATACGTGGCCACTAAAGTTTTTGTTCGGTCACCTCAGCAGTCAGTCTTCACTGCCTGCAACCAGAAAGAACACACGCCTCTCTCCTCATCTTGGTAGCCTGTCCCTGGGCGGGCTGCTGCTTCAGCGCTAGGCTGACCCTGTGCGGGACCTCTCTGCGCTCGCCTCCTGCTGGCGTGAACTCAGACTTGCCAGAGCTGCAGTCCTAGAGCCTTCTTGGTTTCTTTCTGAGCGCGTGTCGTGGTCCTAGGCACAGTGTTGGCTCTGTCTTCCCTGGTAGGTGCGTGGCCCTTCAAAGCCCTTGTTCCCTCAAGGAACTTCCACCTCCCCCTCTTGTTCTCAGCCTTCTGGGAGAGTCTCTTGGTTGTGCTGTTAGCCTCATGACTGCAAGTCTTGGGGCTGCCATCCTTGGACATAGGCCCCGAAAGCCTTTTTAGCTGGGTGGGGTAGGTTGTGAAAGAAAGGTCATCCTTTGTACCCTCAGGGAACTGCCCGACAGGTAGATGGCACTGGCGTATTTGAGAACAAGGCTCAGAGCAGTCCCGGAGGGGAGGTGGCACCAGATCGCAGGCTGCGGTCCACAGCCAGAGCTGCTGCTCAGGGGGTGGGCCAGTCGCACACACACTGCAGTACTGCATTCTAGCCGAAGTCCAGTCACTGCGGTCTTCACGGCACAGCTCCCTGCCGCGTGTAGATTTCTGGTCCCAGAGCTGGCAGTCAAGTTTTGCCAGCTTGTGATTGTTTTAGTAGAGGGATCCATCTTTTGAGCACCCTGTGCCACTGTTTTGTCCTATCACTCTTGAGTTGTATGTTTTATATTGATTTCAATATGCTGGTTTTTGGTAGGTGAATTTGCTAAATTGATTTTTAGTATATTATTGCTTCTTTTACTATGATTTGTCACTGTGAAACTTTGCTTTTAAAAGTTCTGAATTACTCACCAGATGTGGTGGCTCAAGCCTGTAATCCCAGCACTTTGGGAGGCCAAGGTGAGAGGATTGCCTGAGCCCAGGGGTTTGAGACTAGCCTGGGTAACTTGACGAAACCTCATCTCTACAATAAATAAAAACATTAGCCAGATGTGGTAGCTCCCACCTGTAGTTGCAGCTACTTGGAAGGCTGAGGTGGAAGAATCACCTTAGCCCAGCGGGTCAAGACTGTGGTGCCCGTGAGCGTGCCACTGCACTCCAACCTGGGTGACAGAGTGAGACTTCGACTGAAAAAAAAGTTCTGAATTATCCAACCTATATACAGATTTGGAAGTGGAAGCTTTAAAGTTAGCTGTTGAAAGAAATGGAGAACAATGTTGGGAAGGGTATGTGGTGTATTTGTATAATTTAGAAACATTCCCAACAACTAAAAATTGTATGTGATTACAAATGTTTGACCTGGGAAAGGATGTCTGTTTCTGTAGTAGGTATCATTGGACCACTCAAAACCACCTCGGCTTATGGTACGGGCGGGTTGGTTCTCTTAGATTGGGTAAGCTTGGGCTGCTTAGTGTTTTGTTTTTGGATTTTCTTAGTTCAGTGGCTTAAAAGCAATGTGAGGGAGGATTGCGATGCATATTCAAAATGCCAAAGAGAAAGCTTTTTTCTCCTCAAGTCGGTAAAATTACACAAACAGTATGTGTTGGGGAGCAGTGAGACTGAATTAGTGTTTTTCTTTTTACAAAAAGATTTGCATTTCTTGGTAGGAAGGGACTGCTGCAAAAGTAGATCCCTTTTCGAAATTCGGTGTAATAGTTGTAGTGAAATATCCTAGAACTCCTTGTTAACCGAATGCTGGCCTTTAAATTATTGGTAGCTTGACCAAGTTGACTCTGTGGGCTTGGGTCCAGAAGTTAGCAATTTGTGCAGGCATTTCCTGTGGGATAAAATTAATCTCATATATCATTTTAAATAATTTATAACAATTGGCTGACTTGGTTTTGAGTGTTAGAGCACGTTAAGAATTTTAAATCACATTTTTCTTTATTTGCATAAACAGTACAAAATCTTAATTTTTTTTGAGAGCAGAAGTAAGAAATTTTATCATGATCAGACAGCTGCCAGTGAATATTTTAGAACATTATTTCTGGGGAAATAAATCCATTTTTAATTTGCTGAAATTTTCAGTGATATTTTAATTTGAGACAGTTGATTAGCTTAGCAGTGTACTGTAGGTCAGAATACTTTGTATTTTGAGAACTTGTTTGTAACTGCCAGTTGTTCCACATTAACCTTAATTTTTTAAAAAACAGTCACTTTTTGCCTTTTGGGAAGGCTTCGTGACTGGCATTTGATTTATTTCTGCCTGGGGTTGGGGTTTTATGGGAATTATACTGTTGTGAATTTTTCCATCATTTTTATTGTACAAGTATCAACTACTCAGATTGTAGATGACCTGTGAATGTCGTTTCCTACGTATATTCTTTTTCTTTTTTTTTTTTTCTTTTTTTTGAGTAGGAGTCTGTCTCACTCTGTCGCCCAGACTGGAGTGCAGTGGCCACTCCCGGCCACCGCAGCCTTGACCTGCTGGGCTCCGGCGATCCTTCCGCCTCGGCCTTCCGAGTAGCCGGAATTACATGCATGTGCTACCACGCCTGGCTGATTTTTTGATTTATTGTAGAGATGAGGTCTTGCCGAGTTGCCCAGGCGGGTCCCGAACCCGCGGGCTCAGGCAATCCACTCACCTCAGCCTCCCAAAGGCGAAGGATTACAGGCTGAGCCACCGAGCCCAGCTCCTACGTATATTCTGATTTTGGGTTATATGTGGCTTGCTCATTTCTGCCAGTTTCCTGCTTGCAGTGTTGGGAGGTGACCTGGGGCTGGCTGATTCTTAGAGCTACTGGATCCCACCTTTCTCTCTCTCTGAGTACAGTGGGTAAATCATCTTCTCAGATAAGTTAAATTGTGACTTCATTAAGTATAATAGGCTTGCCTAATTTATTAAATACCTCTGTTGTTAGAAATGATTAGCGCTCCTCACTCCCACAAAAGTGCTTCCTGCAAAAACTCTTGCAGTCATTATCAGGAGGAAATAATTTGTAACTTAGAAAATATTCGTATTCTATGGATAGTTGAGATCTTTGCAGTTTGAGACATTGTATGTGTTTAGATACATGTCACCATTTATATGGTCGTGATAATTTGTGTTGTAGTTACAGATTTATAATGTAGAAAAACAGTAAAGGTCTCAAGCCCCTTTTTTTCCACATCAGCGTTTCTATTACACTAGACAAAGCTGATTGCTGTTGGGCTAAAAGTGACCGACTTCTTTTCTGTAGAATAGTCTGTTTAGCCAAAAATTCTTACTCTCTTAAATGACTCTTGCTCTGGGGCTGAAACTGAAGCACTAGGTCACTGATAGCCAGTAAGTCTTGCTTTTCTTCTCTTTTTTAAAAAGTTACATTAAACAAAAAAATTCCTTCTCTCTATAAATGATCACCTCATGTTTAGTATTTATCCATGTTTAAGATTTAAATTTAAAGTAAAAACTCTTCAAAGGGGAAATGAATTTTACCTCTCTGAGAGAATAATTTTGTAAATATATACAAGTTTTTAAAAATATTATCAGTTTTCTTTTCTAATTAAGATCTCAAAATTACATTCAGTTCTGATTGTTGTAACTAACAAGCATTAAAGAGGAGTTTGCTAAATGAACCTTATGTAGTTGACTTTTGTAATTCAGAAAAATACGTAGTTTTTACATATCTTTGTTTAATGTGTTATGTCTGTCTTCTCCTACAATTAGTTATAAAGCTGAGGAAGACATAACTTGCAAACGAATGCTCTAAATCAGGAGTCCGTAATGCCCCGGGTGCCTGTTAGGGCTGGGCTTCACAGCAGGAGGTGAGCGGTGGACCTCGGAGCGAGTGCGGCTTCATCTGTGCTTACAGCCGGTCCCCATGCTCGCATGACCACCTGAGCTCTGCCTCCTGTCAGATTCGCAGCGGCATTCTGTTCTTTGAGGAGCGCGAACCCTAACCTGAATTGCACATGCGAGGGAAGCAGGTTGTGTGCTTCTTCAGAGAATCTCATGCCTGGTGAGCGGATGTGGAGCTGAGGCGGTGATGCTCGTGCAGAGGAGTGACTGCAAATACAGAGGAGCGTTAGCAGTGAGGTTTGACTGTGTATACTCTCTACCCACACTCCTTTCGCCGTCCATGGAAAGTTGTCTGCCATGATGCTAAGAAGACTGGGGACTGCCGCTTTAAATAATTAAGAGGAATCTGGAGTTGACATCTGCCAACACTGGAATTTCATCTCCATAGCTTTCTATTTATATGATGTTGGGTGAGCTGCTTAACCTTCCGGAGGGTCCATAAAATGGTCCTTGCCACTCAGAAGTTGTTGGTAGAGTTAAGTATGATAATTGGGCGTAGGTGTCGTGGCATGGTGCCTAGTACTTGTCTACAGTGACATATCAGCAGGCTGTATTTAGTACTAGCATCACCTCTGAAGAGAAGGCCCATCTACATTGTTAATAAATGTGTCAGCGTGAAAACTACACAGTTCTAAGGCTAATTAGGAAAGAAACGCCAAGTAAATACGTTCCTTTAGTAAAGAAAACATCCATTGCCTTCGGACATGACAGGTGTTTTAAAAATCTTCAGTTGGGTTGAGGTAATGAGCCCATGTTTAACTGGTGTGTGTTTGCATACACAATTATATTAAATATGAAGTCTTTTAAAGAGCAAAGGATTGTTGATCTGTGTTTTAAGGAATAGTTTTTGTTAAGCCTGATTTGATACTAAAATGCATGACATTGCCATGCGGCCTGAATTTTTCGGCATGCTGACACAGTTTTGTCTCTCTAGAATTGTGTGATACAGTTTATTTCCATGCCAAGCATCTTTAAACTTCACAGTCTGCTGTACACTCTCAATAAGTTGTGCAAAGTTGTACGTTTACCTCGCACACGAACACACCAAGCCTGTTCCTGCCCATAGGGCCTTTTTGCCTCCCGAGTGGGCCCAGCCCTGCAGTCGGTCATTCCCCTACCCAACAGACACGTTGGGTCTGTCAGAGCTTTGCAGAGGGCTGCCTGCTTTGGAGGACTGTTTGACATCTCCTCTTTAGGATATTACTCTGTCCTTGTGACGCTTGTCCTCCCCCTACCTGACATTGGGTATTACTCTTGCCTATTTATTTTTAAAATCACTTTCCCTTTAGGATAACAGCCCAGGCGGAACTTAGTTTTGTCCACCGCTGTTGTGACGTAGCACAAGGCCTGCACATCGTAAGTGCCCATAAGTACTTATTCAGTGAAGGAATACATGGCACTGAGCAAACTCAGACAGTTTTGTTGCATAGATGAGGAGGAAGAAGAATCTGTGAACCTATTTTTATAGCTATTTTATATGAGATTATTTGAGGCATTTGTGCTCAGAAAAGGAATGAACCATTTAAAAAGATGTGGTGTATTTCCTTTCTCTCCTCCCCTCCAGAAAAGAAAGAGAGAAAGAGATTTAAAGTTTAGAGGACTTTGTACATAGTGAGAACTATGAGTTAAGAGGCCCAACTTGAAGTGGCATTGAGACTGCTTAGTAGTCTACTTTGTTTGCCAGATAGTCAGTGTTTGTTGGGTGGGTGAATGAGCCTGTCAAACGAGTGGAATCGTGAACTGACTGGTTCGTAGTTTCTTAGCGTGCCCTTAGGACCTTGAGTAAGTGCTTCTGGAATAAAACAGACGAAAGGAGTTTGGGAAACACCATTTTGTTGACTCTCATACCTGAGCGCGCCTCAGAATCAAGGGCTTGAGAGTAGTCTGTTGGGTTTACTTTCCCCGTCACAGGCTGGCAGAGGGTCCTCGTTTCTAGCAAGTTCTGAGGTGATGCTGTGCCTGCGAGACGGCGTTTTGAGAACCCTTGCTGTGTCTTACTTGTGTTGAGGCTCGGGGAGGCACTGAAGTCAGGGAGATGTTTGGCCTTCACTCGTTATTTCCAAAGCGTACTTGGCCCGCGGCCCCTCCCTTCTTATGTGTATGCATGTACCTGTCCATCAGTTAGTCATCCATCTGTATGTTACATTGTACACGTTGCTTCTTTATATCCTTGGGAAATGTTCTGGAGGTCACACTTTCAGAAACAACTGTGTCACATCTGCAGTGATTTCAGCTTGTAGAGGCTTGGGGTTTTGTGTAAGGGCCGTGTGTACAGAGTGATCCCCAAATGCCCAAGCAGCTGGGAACCAAGGAATAGGACAGACAAATCCAGTTTGTTGGTTTTGGGCGATGTATTGAGGGAACTTAAGGGCAGAAGCCTCATCTTGGGCAGTTGAGAGACGGGTAGATGTCCTCACCATTACCCCAGACCACCGGGAAGAAACATGTGTGCTCTGTGCACCCAGGGAGGGGAGCCCTCCAGGGCAGGCAGGAGTGCTCTGTGCCTCAGCACCGGGTGTTGTGTCACAGCTTCAAAGTTGCTTTGCTCTAAAAGCGGGAGCACCTCTTCCTAACTAGGGACAGTAACTGAGGTAGGAGACAGGAGGCAATCAAGTACGGGGCTGATCGGAACCAGCATGGTAGGTCAGCACCCAAGATGGAGTCATTTTTGTCTCCACATGGGGGTAGGTGAAAACGTAATTGTGTCAGAGTAAAACTTTTGGAATTGAACCCTGTTGCAGAATTAGAAGGTACTCTGATAATCATGATCTGCGTGGAAACATTTGTATACATTTTTGAACCTTGCAGACTGTAATTTGGAATACATGTAGGGATACAAGCAAGAAGAATTACATGAAAATGAATCCTAGAGTGATGAAATGATTTCATCAACTTTTTAACCTATTACTCATGTATCTCTTTCTGTTGTGGTTTGCTTCTGTCTGCCAACACATTCCCAGAACTTTAGGGGCATAGCAAAATTAGGGAATAATATTGTCATGAGAGATGGAGTCTCTCCCGTGTCTTTTTTTCCCAGTTATATTTTGACTTTTAGGCTAATGTAGTTTCATGGTACAGCGTTCTACTTTGCATGTTTCAGATTTGTGGACTTAACTTCAGTAATGGTTTTGGTACAAGATGTGGCCAGTCAGTACAAAGGGGATATTTCAGGAAGAAGTGATGCTTATGAACTCTTGAGATGTTAAATGGAGCACAGACTTGAACTTATGGGCTTCTTTGTGTTCCCCAAGGCTGTGGATCTTTCCATTGATGAGTCCAGCTTGACAGGAGAGACAACACCATGCTCTAAGGTGACAGCTCCTCAGCCAGCTGCCGCTAATGGGGACCTCGCTTCAAGAAGTAACGTCGCCTTCATGGGGACACTGGTCAGATGTGGCAAAGCAAAGGTCATTTCTTGTTTTTTAAAAAGGCATTTCTTTTGTTTTTAATTACTTTCTCTATTCCTGTTTGCTAATTCTGTGTGGACTTTCCAAAATACATGGCAAGGAAAAGACAGAATTGAACCTCGACCCTGGCAGCTCTTTGTGAAACTGGGAGGAACGGAGCCCGAGGACGGTAGTTAACAGAGAGTGGGTAGTCCTCGCTCCTGTTTCCTTTTAGACAGGCCGTGGCTCAGGGATGTGTTCGTTACTAGTTACATGCACTGTTAATTTAGTTGATGTGGTGCTGGCTGTGATGTTCTGACTATGTTTGTTCACCTACTCAAGTATTTTGTTTCCTGGGTTCTGATATTCTACCAGTATACACAGTACCATTCACTGGCATTTGAGGGGAAAAGCAAACTACGTTAAATGTTTCTGTATTGAATGTAATAGAGATTCTGATTTCTATTCGTGTGAATATAAGCCAAAAATGGGCCTGAGAATTGAGTCAGTAATAAGCTTAATGAGGTGTTTGTTTCCAGGGTTTGCATCATAAGGGGTAAACACTAGCGACAGTAACAGAAAAGTAAGCTTGCTAAGTAAACTTTTGGGACATGTATGTCAGGCATCCTCACTGTAGATAAGGCTTTAAAGAAAGGAAAGGAAGGACTTGGTTTTGTCTTTGCTTTGATTGAAAGAGATGATTCTGTTTGAATGTCGACTGTTTGCCTGTTTCTCCCCTTAGGGTATTGTCATTGGAACTGGAGAAAATTCTGAATTTGGGGAGGTGTTTAAGATGATGCAGGCGGAAGAAGTGAGTACTTAATACCTGAATGCTGTGATTGTTTCCGACCTGAAGTTCTCCATTGTAAGTGGGGGAGAAGAGAATCCTGGGGGATTATTTTATGTACTATTGGGAGTGTTATTTTATTCAGAGAACAACTCAGTTGTCTCTGTTTAGAGGCATAATTGGGAAAAATCTGAATTGACATTGTCAGTATTCTAAAAGATTTTGATCTTTATTTACTGTTTATGGTAGAGAAAGGCAGTGTAGCCAGTTGTTTGTAGATCTTACTCTTTTTAGAAATCAGTGTTGTAGTAATTTTGAGGATTACTGATAAGTACGTTTGTACCTCAGAACATGTCTTCTGCCACAATATTTAACTTTACGTAATTCCAAGTCACGGGGGTGGGGTCGACCGCCAAGTACAATAACCTGGAAGATATTCTTGGTTAGGCTTATTAAAGATGAGGGCTTTCATTTAAAATCCTTCCTGTGTATAAAAAGAAGCTGCATTCTTCAAATGTCATACTCCCCCATGAAATTCAGAAGTCGTCGGGATTTTCAGGTACTGTGCGGGGACTCCAGTGTGTCGTGCCACGTGGAAACCCATTCTGGGAAGTGTGGCCGTGAGGGACGGTGAGAGAGGAGGTCAGGGAGCCTGCAGGACAGAAAGGAGCGGGAAACTTTGAAAAAGGAAGTGAGGGAGCCGGGATCGGTGGCTCAGCCTGTAATCCCGTGCCTTTGGGAGGCTGAGGTGAGTGGATTGCCTGAGCCCGTGGGTTCGAGACCCGCCTGGGCAGCGAGACCTCATCTCTACAATAAATCAAAAGATCAGCCGGGTGTGGTAGCGCGCGCCTGTAATTCTGGCTACTCGGAAGGCTGAGGCGGAAGGATCGCCGGAGCCCAGCAGGCGAGGCTGTGGTGGCCGGGAGCGGCCATGCACTCCAGTCTGGGTGACAGAGTGAGACTCCAACTCAAAAAAAAAAAAAGAAAAAAAGAAAAAGGCAGTGAGGGGCAGCTGGTGGACTGGAGTCCCGGAGAGTGCTAGGCAGGAGAGCAGGTTTCTCCTCAGAGGGGAGAGCAGGGAGAACAGACCTTTTAAGATAAACAGGCTTTTTAACGCCTGTCTGCCTGCCTTCCTCACCCTTGACTGTGTGACCTGGGCCTTGTTTAAAATCTGAGCCTCAGTCCTCTCAGTGAAGGTGGGAATGTTTGCCTTATGAGTCATGTGGTTAGCGTAGGAACTGGTATGGCAGACTCTTAGCAGAGTCCCTGGCACCTGGTGAAGCTGAGTGAGTTTAGGAGGTTGTGGTGACACTCTTCTCTAATTTGTCAAGGCGCCAAAAACCCCTCTGCAGAAGAGCATGGACCTCTTAGGAAAACAACTTTCGTTTTACTCCTTTGGTATAATAGGTAAGAGGAGAGTGAGTATGTATATATATTCTATTTTTATTTGGGTTTTCTTTTTTGAGTGTGAAGGGTGGTTCTATTTATTGGTTTTTCTTTCTTTTTTTTTTTAAACTATAAAACTGACCCTTAGCCATTGTCCTTTTTGACAAAGGAAAAAATAAAACTGTATAATTCTATAATCAAAGAAAATTTCTGTAAACATCTTAGTATTTTTTCTCCTAGTCTTCAACAAAAACGTGATACTGTTGTTTTATGGACTGGTTTTCATTTTTTGTGTCGTGTATCCTGTCATAAACTCCTTGTCATTAAATCGATGCTGGCATAAAGCAAATTTAAAGGTTGTATGGCATTTCATTTTTGTGGAAAAACATGAACAGTCCCCTCTTAGGTATTTATCTAGATTTTTAAAGGTTTTTTTTTTTGCGCGTATAAATAATTCTTCAGTGTAGGTTTTATTGTGAACACCTCTCATTTTTTTAAGGGCAAATTCTTAGAAGTAAGATTTTTGAGTTATAGGGTGTCTGTAAATTTTTAATTTTTGACCACATTTGAGTGTTGCCATTAACTTTCCAGGTGAATCAAAAGTTTTTCATTATTTGATTTCACAGTTCATTGTTAGAGAAGCTGAATAATTTGTCATGTTTGTGTTGATCCTTTTTATTTCATTTTGTGACCTACCAACTATTTCTTTTGTCTACTTCTCTTGTATCTTAGATTGGTAGCAGCTCTTTATGTAACTAGATTATCATTCCTTTTGTTGTTTAAGTTAGAAGTATTTTCTCCCCTAATTCTTAAGTTGCCTTTGAGGGGTTAAAATAAATTTGGTAGGAGAGAGATGTGTGTCATTGAGATTTTCCTGGGATTCTGTTCGTGCTCTCCTATAGATAATCTCTGCAATTAAAGTTTCTGTCTTTGTTCTATTCATAAAGACTGTCCCAACCCCATGTTCAGAAATATTTATTTAAACATTGTTCTAATATTGTTTTCAGTTTTATTTATTTTATATATTTAAGACTAGTCGTGTGCAGTAGTGAGAAGGGGGCAAAGAGTAGAGCAAGGAATTCAGTCTGTAACTGACTGTGAATAATCCACTGAGATAGCTTGGGACCTTCGGACCAGCTTATAGTTTTTATTTTTGATGCTTAATTTTACTGTTTTATTTAAGCTTTATTTTAGTACACCACTTAGGGTAGAGTTATAACTTTTTAGTAAAAACTTAACTGATTATGCTACTATGTTAATTCTACAATCCATTCTTTACTGAGTTGAGATGAGGTCTTTGTCATATACATTAAGCATGTACGTTGCTTTTGGCATCTGTTACCTTTTCTTTAATTTTCTCACCATGTTATTTTATTTACTCTGGCTAGCTTAGAGTTTTAAAGTAAGTAATGCAATTTTAAGCAATATTTCTGCTTGTCAGTGGAATAATTTTTAAATATTGTTTATCCATCTGTCTTTATCAGAAATAAAAAATAGACGATAGGAAGATACTTGTTTTTGTTGATCTCATAGCGCCTTTCACTTGATCATTCCTATTTATTTTTTAGGAGTTGTATAGTGAATTTGATAAATTGAAGGGTATTCTAGCCAGTTAAATCTTTCTAGTTTATATTAACACTGTACCATAAAGCCATTTCAAATTTAGTGATATGTTTCAATTCTGTGATTATCTGGTTTTATGTTTAATACATTGGGCATGCTTTTTTAAAGCCAGGATGTTCTATGGAATAGGATGGGAAATCAAGATCTAGATGGGGGTTCGTAAACTTTCTTGATAAAGGGCTGGGGAGTGAGCAGCTCCGACTTGTTGTCCACATGGTCTCTTGGAAACACTTCACTTGGCCAGCACACAAACACCACTGTAGACAGTGTGTGAGCAAGTTGTGGCTACTTTCCAGCAAACTTTATTGATCAAAGCAGGCAGAAAGCCCCCAGATGATAGTTTGCTGACCCTTGGTATAATTCATTGAAAGTATTTTTTTTAAAGTCAGGTTAGTATTTGGGATAGGATCTTAGAAGTCTCCTATCTGGATCACTGTTTTGTAGCTGCACAAATGTTCATATTGGTTTCGAACACAACTTCAAAGTTGCTTCATCATACCAAACCTCTGATGGCACTGTGTGTCCTTTTTCTTCCTAAACCTGGTGTGGAGGTAAAAGGCTACAAGAAGGCGCACGGTAACTGTCAACTGATTTTTGTAGAAACTTAAGCGCGTTCCTGCAATTTGAGGTCTCTGAGTAAGATATGTTGCTCTTTGAGAGCCAAGTCCTAAGTGTTCTTTTGCATGTAGTACAACTCACTGTGTGAAATTTGGATATTGAGTTTATGAGAAATAAAGTTCCAGGTTTATTTTTACAAAGTTGATAGTAAATGGAAGACCTCTATGTTTGATGTTTGATGCTGTCTTCTTTTTTGCTATTGTATGAGAATGCTAGTCATGTTTTCTTGAATTAATAGAAATTATTGTTTTAAGGGGTGGGTAGGGTAGTGGTGGCCAAAGGTACAACTGTGTGTGTGTGTGTGTGTGTGTGTGTGTGTGTGTGTGTGTGTGTGTGTATGTGACAATCATTCCAAGTAGTGCTGTCTTCAGGCTCCTTGTAAGACCTTGTAATTGTCACTTGATATACATTTCCTTATATATCAAGGGACCTTTGGTTGCCCCCAGCTTGTTGTAACCCTTCTGAGTGATTTTATGTAAAAGGGGAAAATAGCTAATTAATAGCTAATTAATTCTGTTTCAGGTATCATCATGTTGGTTGGCTGGTTACTAGGAAAAGATATCCTGGAAATGTTTACTATTAGTGTAAGGTAAGATCTCAGCCTTTGTTTACAGTTGAAGTCTCTTTTCTCTCTCTTATTTCTCTCATGGGCATAGTCGACATGTTATTACAGGGGTTGCTATTACATGTAACCTGTAAGACTATAATATCTTTACTTAAATACGTTGTTCAAAAGTTCATTAAAATGGTATTGAAATGATCTCTACAAAAATGAAAACCTACCACATATCTAGCAGAGGCAAAAGCCCGCACTTAGGTGTCTAGAATTATTAACCTACCACTGAGTTTTTATATGTAAATAGACAAGGAGTGCCAGACTGAAGACTAACTAGCTGCACGAGAGGGAACGTCTGCCATGTGGAAACTGAATTATCGACCTCAGGGAGAATTAAAATTTAAGAAAGAGAAGACAAAATAAAAAGTAGGCATTTGTATTTTTAGAGATTTGTGGCGAAGCTGCATCCATGATAGATGGACTTGTAGAGAAGGATCAGAGAACAAAAAAAGTTTTTAGAAATTTAACATTGTGATTGCTGAAATTAAAAGTTCAGTTGTGAGGCTGTAATGTAAAGTCAGAGGTTTCCCAAAAATGGAGTAAAAATTTTGAAACAGAGGGAGATAAAATGCAAAGAGGAATACTTTCAGGAATATCGTTTCTAACTAGAAGGAGTTTCAAAAGAGATGAGGAATTTTTGTAAGATATGACACATAAATATTTTCACAAGCCAAAGAGGTCTTTATAAATTGGAAGGGCTCACCGGATGCCAAGCAGAATGGAAAAAACTTCAACTTGATGTATCATTGTGGATCTTAAAAACATCAAAAAGGCCCCGTTGTCTCCAGAGGAAGTGTTAGGCTGGCACCGGCCTTCCCGTGAGCAGTGGTAGTTTCTGCTACCATGGCCTTTTGGGTTCTTCTGAAGAGTCTGCCTCTCAGGACGTCCACAGGCCACATCTGGAGTTTGTGCCCTGAATACAGCAGGGCCCTTTCGGGTGTCCCTTGTCGGAGAACCTTTGCAGCAGTTGGTGAGGCAGCTCCCTCCAGTCTGAGGAAATGAGGCCAGCCTTGTGAGGGTGGAAGGCACCCTGAGTCAAAACGCCTCATGTTCTGCAGGAGGCAGCAGTCTCCAGAAACATGCACCTTAGGTGCCCTCAAGGACATGTCTACTTAAGAGAGTCACCACATTTAGGAAACTCAAGCTGTGGCTTCCTGTAAGATGATTATTATTTCCCTAGCCCAGAGATGGTTTCTCAGGGGGATCCCTTTATCATAAACGGTGTTGTCTAGCAACATACTTGACATATTACTCCATCAGGTCACTGGTGGTCCAGAACTAGAGAGTTAATCAAATGCAGAAGGGGAAAAGTATTTTATTAACTCTTCAGACATACCAGCATCAGATGACATTAAAATACAGTGGAGCAGTGGTATCAAATTATGGTGAGAAAATTATTACACATCTGCAAATTGTGTCTAGCCAGAATGTCAGTCCAATTAATTCCAAACAGGTAGGCAAGTACTCAGAGCAATTGTTTCTTACCTATCCTTGTTTCTTACCTCTTCTAGCAAAGCAAGTTGAAAGAAAGGAAGATGGTGATGGGTGGATATAAGAAAGGATAAAACTCACCAAGCCATGTAAGAAAAAGAAGTCCTAGACAGTGACATCTGTAATAAGCCTAGGAAATAATAGCTCAAATAAGGACCAGAAATCAATGTCTTTCAAAAAGAGTAAAACAGAATTCAAGGAATAGGTAGAGTCAATAAGAAGTAAAAGAGATATTTTGTATAGTGAAGGAGTGCATTTTTTTCATTAAAGGGGTGAAAATGCAATTTGAATTTGGTTTAAATCTATATCTAAAAAGCCATGGGTTAAAAGTGAAATAAATTAAAAATGGGGAAATCAGTTTGAGATTTTAACAATTGGCATATATCTGTTGTATCTAACTAGGTTTTGAGGATTTTTTATTAAGCAGTGCTGCAGATTGATATTTGACATATCGTGACTTATTCTTTCTTTAAGATCTTCCAAATGACAAATTAAAAATTTTAAAAATAGAATAAAACTCAATTCTATTTTGCAGTTACTATATGGGTAATTGCAGGGAATGCATATCAGATCACATGATATCACTGCTCCGTTGTCTTTTAATGTAATCTGACAGTAGGTTTTTTTTTTCTTTTTTAGTTTTCCTCTTTGGAGTCAAAGATCATTAGTGATCTTATTTTTTCATATTTCTTGGATTATTTTGCAATTTTATCAGCCTAGGAATTTATTTTAACAGTTATTTCCAAGTGTGCTAAAAATGACTAAAATAATAAGAAAGCTGAAGGATGGTGGAATTGCCAAAATCATTGATCTAATGACAAAATAAATCACTACTATCCTATTATTTAGTTTTTTTATTGTGCTGCCTAAAATATTACATCATCGTTCAAGATGGTTTCAAAGAAGTCTGAAGACGCAGTCTTTGTAGGTTTTTTTTTGGTTGTTGAATCAATTTTTTCAGTGTTGATTCGTTGAACAAAAGTGAGAATTCAGAATTATTTTTCACTTTCTACAATAATAGCAAAGAGAATAATTGACCGAGAAGATTTTTCAGAAAGTATTTGACAAATCAGAAGATGCTTGCAGAGCCAGGTAGAAGCCCCATTGGCTGTGATGATGGTGGTGAAATTAATCTTGTGAGTGAAATCTCAGCACTGTGAGTCTCTGGATGATGGTACTCCAGATTTTCTCAAACTCTGGAATTGATGAACAGTGTTTCTAATGGACCAAAACAAAACAGAAACCAAGAATTCTCATCCAGTTAGTCATTCTGTGGCGTGGACTTTATAATGCAATATTTTCAAACAAGAATCTGGCCCATTCTTTTTTGCTAAAAGAATGTATGACAGTATTTGTTCATTTTTTATGATGCTTATTTACTTCATAGTTTTTACAAATGAAGAAATGCTGAAGGCTGGTGTGATTATAAAGATAGTTAAAAGGATATAGATTAGCCGGGCTCGGTGGCTCAGCCTGTAATCCCACGCCTTTGGGAGGCTGAGGTGAGTGGATTGCCTGAGCCTGCGGGTTCGACACCTGCCTGGGCAGCGAGACCTCATCTTTACAATAAATCAAAAAATCAGCTGGGCGTGGTAGCGCATGCCTGTAATTTCAGCTACTCGGAGGGCTGAGGCGGAAGGATCGCCAGAGCCCAGCAGGTTGAGGCTGCGGTGGCCGGGAGTGGCCACTGCACTCCAGTCTGGGCGACAGAGTGAGACTCCAACTCAAAAAAAAAAAAAAAAAAGGATATAGATTATGCAGAAATAGGAAATTCCTTTGGATTCATGATTGTAATTGGTATTCGTTAAGTCTAAAATTGAAAATGTTTTGCAGTTATAGAACAAAGAAGATGACTGTCCTCTTTTCAACAAAGTTATGAACCATCAGTGTTTTCAGAAGGGTCTGCATTTTGACAAAACAAATGTGAAAAGAAGACTTTATAAGCTAGAACCTGTTTGACATATTTTTTGGAATCTGAAACCAGCATTTATTAGATGAAAATTTTTCAGGGTCATGAATGGCAGCTCATGAGCAATTAGTTGCTTCTGCTTCATTTTATAGACCTTCAAGTCCAGGAACGGTTTGGGGTTATAAAATGAGAATGGATATTTCTAGTGAAACTCCTCACAATCTGTGTATTGCTCTGCAAATTACTTGTAAGATGACTTAAAACGTAGAAGATTGAAGAGGCCTTCTGGTTGTAGATTTTCCAATGATAATGTCTAGTTTTCTTTTTTGGGGCATAGTGAAGATTAATGGAAGAGGAAGAAAACAGGATTCCATTTGAATTGGGAATACTCCCCTAGAGTATCCCAAAGGAGACCAAGAAGAGTTAATGATAGCACACATTTCCTGACTCTGCAGTACACACTCTTTAACCAGTGATGTCGTTGGTGTTGCTTGTTTGCTTCCAGCCTTTCAAATCAGCCTGTCTACAAAGCAAGACAAGGCTAATTATGATTATAGGAAAGGATGCCAATGACCCTAAATTAGATCGTGCCAAGGAAAAAGATGAAGCAGCAGAGGGAACGGTGGTAGCTGAAGGCCAGGAGTGCGTGTGTCTTTGTTTGTACAAGAGTCAGAGGTAATATCTGGAATGGCACAGAAAATAGACTTGCGTTTTTTTAAATTACAAAGGGAAACAGTGAAATCGTTTTTAAGAGGGTGATAAAATAAATGTGGCACATTCTCCCATTTTAGAATGTATAGCTGTTCAGTGGAGTTAAGTGTATGCACAGCATTGTACAGTGATCACCCCTGGTTCCAGAACTTTTCCATCATCCCAGAAGAAAACCTTGTGCACATTAAGCAGTCGCTGCCCAGTCTTCCCTCCCATCCCTGGCCACAACTCACCGCTTTTAGTCCATGGGTTTGCCTGTTCTAGATATTTCATGTAAGGGAATGATACAATATGGGGCCTTCTACATCTGTCTTTTCACGTAGCACAATGTCTCCTGGGTTCATCCATGTTGTAGCACGTTTTTAGTACTTCATTCCTTTTTGTGGCCAAATACTCCGTTGCATGGATGTCACAGTTTTACATTTGCCAGTTGATAGAATTTGGCCTGTTTCCATCTGTTGGCTGTGGTGCGTGGTGTTGCTGTGAATATCCATGTATAGGTTTTTGTGTGAATACTGGTTGTTATCTGTATGTTACAAATGAGGTGGATTAGTAAGTAGCTCAGGGTCACACAAGTAAGAGCTGGTGACACTCGGGGTACACACGTTGACAACTTGACGCCAGAAGTGATGCTCTTTAAACTCTCTGCTTAACCTGACAGCTAGTACATGTCTAGTAAATGTTAATCATGCCCTTCCTTTTGAGAAGTTTAATTTTTGAGTGTTGATCGTATTAATTTGATTTTATTAGGCTTTATTTTCAGTAATATCCAGTTCAAATTATTGCCATGGGTGCTGTTTAACTTACATTTGAATATATGTGTATATTGGTCCTAGTTTGGCTGTAGCAGCAATTCCAGAAGGTCTTCCCATCGTGGTCACGGTGACTCTAGCCCTTGGTGTTATGAGAATGGTGAAGAAAAGGGCCATTGTGAAAAAACTGCCTATTGTGGAAACTCTGGGTAAGTTCGTGTTAAGGGCATATTTGTGCAATGGCGTGCCAGTTCACGTCAACAGGAAATCATCTTTGGGCTTCATAGTTTTTGCTTTGAGATGTGCCCAGTGATGTCTGGCTTACGGCAGTAGTAGGTATGGTTTTAACAACCAAAAAAGGCAATTCAAAATTCATATCCCTCAGGAGAGGGAATTTTATGAGAAATCTGTCTGCATTATGGAATGTTCTGATGCTCAAATCATGTTTAAAAAAATATATACAGCAAACGAAACCTTGAAATAATATTGGTAGGATTTTTCACTTTTGACGTGTAAAGGAAAGTATGATGTATAAGTACAGGACCCCAAGTGTCATATGAACTGAATTGCTTATATGAACAGTAAGTATACAGTAGTTATATTGGTATATATAACTTGATGTGCAAATATGCCGTGAAACTTTTTTTTTAAATGTAAGCTATTCAAAATGTACCGAATTTTAAATTCTAGCCTGCATTTTAATATCGTCTCGGTATATGAGATTTGAAAATTCTGACTGAAAAAATTATGTGGGTTTATATTTAGGAACCCTTCAGACTTTCTTTTAGAAAGTGTATTGTTTAAAATTATTACATAAGATAATGAAGAGTAGCTTTATAGACACTAGCTATAAATAAATAAATGTTAATATGTAACTTTTAATTGCAAAAGCTTTACCTTATGATGAAGCAAACGTAGTAAGAGACGTTAATCTAACGTTGCCAGTGAGTCTGAGGGTCCTGGCTTGTTTTCTGAGTGAGTCTGTGTCTCTTCCTGACTCTGCTGACACGTGGTGCTTTGTTCTTTATTGCTGCTGCAATGTGATCTGTTCAGATAAGACGGGAACCCTGACAAAGAACGAGATGACCGTCACTCACGTCTTCACCTCCGACGGGCTGCATGCCGAGGTACTCGGGTGCTTCAAAGTGCCATATGCCTATGTCCAGAAACTTGGGTTTCAACGTGCTGGTGGCTCCGGGGTTTTCCTTCAGAATGGCCGGAAACAGACAGCAGAGTCGTCTCTCCCCCGTGGTCCTGCCAGGTCATGGGCTCAGCCCACTCGGGCCCTTGTCCAGTCCTCTCTTGGGGCGCCCGCTCTTTGTCAGGTCCTTCTGCTTTCGACCTCCTGGCTCCCGCTGCTCCCTGTCTCCACACCATGCTCCCCTGTCTCTTGCCTGCCCCTCTGCTCACTGGGTGTCTCGGCCTGTTCTTGATACCTCACTCTGTATGCACTTTTTAGCACCAGATTTTGAGCACGGCACGTCGTGACCAGGCCCCGAACTGTGGCTGTCTAAGCCCAACGTGCTCTGTCCCTTGTGTCCCTCTCCAGCCGGGCACGCTCCCCTCTGCTTTTGTGCACCAGGCCCCTGGCTGTGTTGTTCTTGCCGCGGAAGGGGCGCCTCCTCCTGTCCGGGGGGGCCTGGAGCCTCTTCATCCGTCGCCCCTCAGCTCCTGCTGCGTTTCTTCCGATGAGCTGGGTGGCCACCCGCAACGGGCCCTGGGTTGTGCCCTCTCAGCCTTCTGTGCCTCTTAGTTCTTTCCCCGGGGAAGTTTTCTGTCCCTTTTTCCCATTCTGCTACAAGTTGTAGGAGAGCAGGAACCATCTTGCCTTGCACAGAACCTGCCCTGAGGGATAATACTTAGTTGTTAAATGAGCACATGAGTGACTGTTTTAAGAATTGTGTATTGACAGTCTCTTAGGTGCTTATCACAGCACATTGGCTCTTCCTGAAGCTGGTTGTGGACAAGTGGCAGTCCCACCCAGTGTTCGCAGAATTGTAGACGGGAATGCCTTTAACCCTGCTTAGGATGGGTGCAGCATTGTACATTACACTGACAGCTAGAGTAAATGTGCAGAGTAAGCCTCAGGCAAGTTGACAGAAGTTGTACTTGGGTTGATTTAGGCCCACTTGACATCGGCTTTGAAATGAGTGAGGCTTGGTATTCAGGTTGCTGAATCCCCAGGGCCGAGTTGGTGAATGTGCCCTTTCCTGGATGGCTCAGAGGATGGGCTTGCGTGTGCTTATATGGTCCAGGCACGGAAGTTCGGATATTAGCTGTCCTTTTTACATCTGCCGTCTTATGTGTCATGCGTTAACCGTTTGTTAATTATTTTCTCTTTAAAACTGTATTCTTTTTACTGTGAAATGTACTTTTGTTTGACTTGGTTTATTTTAGCTATATGGAATAAATATCTGGCTTGTCTGTACTTTGATTTTTAAAATTGGTGTGTAATGTGCTGTGTTGAAGGTAGTTCACTGTAAGTGCTAGAGCTAATCTTCTGGTGTCTCTGAGCCTGCATATTTGCAGAACGAATTCTGCTCTTGTCTAGGTCACAGGCTTGTGGTAAGTGTTAGATGTGGTAATGGATTTGAGTTCTTGGCAAACTGTAGTATGCTATCTAAGAGTAATGATACATAAATTTAAGCTCACTTACGTGTAGACATTTTCATGGTTTATTTATCTTTTTGATTGTATATTGTAAGAATAGAACAATCTTTTTTTTTTTTTTGAGTCAGAGTCTCAGAACTCTGTTGCCCAGACTGGAGTGCAGTGGCCGCTTCTGGCCACCGCAGCCTCAACCTGCT
>NW_007259893.1:72843-78084 GCF_000164805.1 Carlito syrichta
CTGGAACTACAGGCACACGCTACCACGCCCGGCTAATTTTTTTGATTTATTTTAGAGATGAGGTCTCGCCAAGTTGCCCAGGCGGGTCTCGAATCCACGGGCTCAGGCAGTCCACTCACCTCAGCCTCTCAAGGTGCGGATTACAGGCTGAGCCACCGAGCCCGGCTAGAACAATCTTTTAAGGTTAATTGTTGTGATTTAAATTAGAGGCAGTATTCCTTTAACTATTAAGTATTTTTTTTGAGACAAAATTTTAATGCTTTCCTCGGTATACTCTTTAACAATATCAATCTGTATAAAGTGAAATGAACACCATTCATCATAGTTCTTCTTTCTTGTAAGTCCTGTCACCATCCACTGTTTGCATTGTTGCTCCCACTGTGTGCTCTGCAGGTTACTGGAGTTGGCTATAATCAGTTTGGGGAGGTGATTGTTGATGGTGACGTTGTCCATGGATTCTATAACCCAGCTGTCAGCCGAATTGTTGAGGTAGGTTCCTTGTTTTCTAAGTGGGTTACTTTCCTCATAGTGACGTAAGAACAGTGATTGCTTCAGAGTCTTGTGTGTGTTACTCCTAGGCGGGCTGCGTGTGCAACGATGCTGTCATTAGAAACAACACTCTGATGGGGAAACCAACCGAAGGGGCCTTAATTGCACTTGCCATGAAGGTATGTACCTGACCCCTTCTTTGACACTTGAGACACACCTGCGCAACAAATATGAGGCCATCAGTTCCAGTATTACTGGTTTTTAGGTACCGAGTGAAGGAAACACACACTATTTTGTTTTTACTGCCTTTCGGGAACTGGTTTTATTTTTGGAAATATAGAACCTAGAGCTTTTTAGGTGTAACCTTATTCCTGACATGCAAGTTAAAAACTAACAAGCACTCAAGGATTTCTTCTCATGGAGAAATGTTCCTGTCTTCCATAATATTGAAACCTGTGTGTGAAAAGCTTTGCACATACATGTGTGAGATTGCTAGTAAGTACTACCAACCTTTGGATGTGTATACCTTCTTCAGTATTTCCATGTGACGACATCAGTGCCATCAGGAGAAACCAGCTCTTCTGTCCAGTCTTTCCTTTTTCTCCTCTGTCAGTTTCTCAGAGTAGAAGTGGAGTGGAAATGGCGTTGGGAGGAGGGGCTGCTGTTCTCAGTGATTCGTTCTTTGGTCTCAGTTGGTCTCCTTGTCTGCTAAGGCCTACATTTGATTCTGTGAGAAACCTGGACGTCCAGTCTGTTGCTCTCCTAACAAAAGTAATGCTCCTACTTTTAAGAGTACCTGAGAAGATTTTGAGACTTGTGTGAAGCTGGATGCTTGTAAATGAGGTTACTAGAAAGAGGATCCAGTGTGGGATTGCAGGCTATTATGATGTATTTAATTTAATAGTAAAATGGATAGTTTTAGAATGTGTGTTTCTTTGACAGAAAGTGACATGTTCTTATCATTTGATCTCCCGGTAACTAAAGTAGCTAGCATAGTGTAGCTTGCTAAGAGATACTGAAGCAGTGAACCAATCACCAAGTGCTTCCTGTGATGTACTTCACAAGATACTGAATTCTCTGAGAGATAAAGAGGGTGAAACCGTCTCCTTATGGCAGAGACCTCACCTTTTCAGTAGGACATCAGCATTGATGTTCTTGGAGCAAGTAAAATGTAGACCCAGGCGGCAGACAGTGAAGGTGCAGCACTGGGCTGCATGTAACAGTGGTGCAGATGCGGCCTGAGAACTGGGGGTTTAGATGAGGGCAGCTAAGGAGGGAGCTAGAGGAGAAGCAGAGAGGAGTGAGCCAGGTGGGATGGTGGCCCGTGAGTCGACCGAGCTGGATGAAATGAAAGGGCTTGAGTGACTGAGGGAGTTGTGAATGCCCAGGTGTGGTGGGTGTGGGGAGGCCCAGTGAACGCCAAGAGCAGAGTCTGAACTTGTGTCTTTTTCTGATTTTTTTCTTTGTTGGTAGAGGTGGGGGTCTCACTATGTTTCCTAGGCTGTGGTCTCAAGCTTCTGGGCTCAAGCGATCCTCCCATCTTGGCCTCCCAAAGTGCAGGGACTATAGGCATGAACCACTGTGCCTAGCCTGAACGTTTCAGTATAAAACAAAAAGCCATGTCCTGTAGATTTTTGAGTCACTTAAAATATTTTTTGATATTTGGTGGCAGATGCAGAGGCTTTTGAGAGGGAGCATAGCTGCGTGACATTGGTAGTGGTCAGGTGATAGAGTGGTAGAGGGTGAGGACCTCGGATGGTAGCAACAGACAAGGCACACTTGGGTCCTAAGAAGTGAGGTTTGGACCGGAGGCTTCTGATGGCATGAAAATACATGCTGGGGTATTGGGTAGGAACTTTGGGTTTGTTTGTGTCCTGCTTGCTTCCAGAATTGAGCTGGTAGGTTAATATCGTCAGCGTTGAAGGTTTGGTTTACGTACAGTCCTGGTGACTGTGCCTAGACCAGCGGCCCCCGACTTCTTTGGCATCAGGGACCAGTTTCATGGAAGGTAGTTTTTCCACCAACTGGTGGCGGGGGAGGCGCAGCTGAGCCTCGCTGTTTGTGTTCACCGGTAGTTGCAGCCAGTCCTCAGCGCTAGCATCACTGCCTCAGCTACCCCTCTGGACCATCAGGCATTCAGTTCTCACAGGAGCGCACATCCTATTCATTCCTTGCCTACGCACTTCGCAGTAGGGTTCGCTCCTGAGAGAATCCAGTGGTGCTGCTGATGCGACTGGAGGCGGAGCTCAGGCAGCCAGGCGAGGGGTGGGGAGCGGCTGTAACGCAGATGAAACATCACTCGCTTGGTTGCCTGCTGTTGCTCTCCTGCCATGCAGCCCTGTTCCCAACAGCTGGGAGTTGGGGACCACTGCCCTAGACTCGGTCTGCACACCAGGGCCTCATGGTGGAGGTTTGTGCTGAAGACCTGAGAAGGGCAATATAGTTGATGGAGCATTGCTGCTCTGTCCCTATCCTTGAAAATAGGATATTTTCAAGTATCTCTAGACAGCCTTGGTACAGTTGTGACTTTTGTCTTTGTGAAAGCAAAAAGTAGTCACATGTTGGTGAAAAGTAACTTTCTTCTTGTGCCACCTAGATGGGTCTTGATGGACTCCAGCAGGACTACATCAGGAAAGCTGAGTACCCGTTCAGCTCTGAGCAGAAGTGGATGGCGGTGAAGTGCGTGCACCGGACACAGCAGGTATCCACAAAGAGGGCTTGTGTCCTGTGCAGCTGGGCGCCTGTGTGTTCACTGAGCATCCACCTTCAGGATTGAGCAGTCGTGCATAATACGGCCCTGTTGCTTTAAAGTGTGTGTATCAGCAGGACACTCATCTCTCATTGCTCTCCTGTTTTCATTGATACTCTCCCTTACAGAATCCATACACAGACATATTCCTGGAGTTAGTGCTGTGCAAGGAAACAGCCTAAAGAGATGGAGCCTGGTCTTGATCTCTTAGTGCTTGGGACATCAAATTTTCTCATTATATTTTTCCTCTTTTTTTGAGTTGGAGTCTCACTCTGTCACCTAGACTGGAGTGCAGTGGCCGCTCTCGGCCACTGCAGCCTCACCCTGCTGGGCTCTGGCGGTCCTTCTGCCTCAGCCTTCCAGGTAGCTGGATCTACAGACGCATGCAATACCACACCCAGCTAAGTTTTTGATTTATTGTAGAGATGATGTCTTGCCAAATTGGCCAGGCAGGTCTCGAACCCATGGACTCAGGCAATCCACTCACCTCAGCCTCCCAAAGCACTGGGATTACAGGCTGAGCCACCAAGCCCGGGCGTTTTTTTAACTTTAAAAAATTTTTTTATTTTAAAGATATGGGGTACAATTCAGGATTAGGTGTACAAGTGGACATTGTACAGGTAGTTTGGGCCTCCCTTGGGTCCCCACTTTGCCTGGTTTACGATCAGGTACCTTTTTGGATGCTGTGGCCCCACCTCCACCCTGCCAGTGTCCTACTACTGCCAATCCCTTTCTTACAGGATTATGGTAAATGTTCAGGGTCTGCTTATGAGCGAGAACATATGGTACCCTGTTCTTTGTTTCTGTGAGAGATCACTGAGTATTATAGACTCTGAATCTGTTCGAGTTGCTGCAAAGTCCATATGTTTGTCCTCCTTTATGGCTGCATGATATTCCCTTGTGTATATAGAAGTTCATTAGAGATCTCTGCTGACTGTTTTTCACTCTGTGTTCTTTGACTAAAGGAACGAGTGTCTTCAGAACAAACAAACTCACATTACTTCATGAAAAAGTGGTTCCCAAATTTGTGTGATTCATGTTGATTGATCCAGTTTATAAACACAAAATGACATGCACTGATATTTCGAGCCTACTACCTTGTTCCTGTGTGCTTTAGACATTTTTACAGTTAGCATAATAAAGAGTTCTGATTTATCTACGGTGTTTAATTATATCACTCATATAAGGGGGACCCTCCCCCCCAAAAAAACAATTATTTTTTGGAAGGCAGGCCCCTTGTAGTACACTCAGAATTTGTTCCTCTGAATCAGTCAACCAAAGGTTTTATCTGGAAGTTGTGAGAAGGTTGCATTGTGATTTGCAGAAGAAACATTCTGAGCAGTGGCAAACAGGTGACTGGTTCTTCCACCATGACAACGCATCTGCCCGTACTGCGCTGAGTGTTCGGCAGTTTTGGACTAAAAACAGCATGGCCCCCATGCCCCGTTCTCCTTATTCACCTGGTCTCACCCAAGCGACTTTTTTTGGTTTCTTGGGATGAAGCGCATCTTCAAAGGGAAACGTTTTGCTGATGTGGAAGAGGTGAAACACAATACAGAAGCACTCAAAGGCATCAAAATTGATGAGTTCAAAACTGTTTTGAGCAGTGGAAAAAGCATCTCAATAGGTGTATTGCATCAAACAGAGAGTACTTTGAAGGTGACCGAAGTTTAAATATGTAAGAATAAATACACAGTTTTTGTATGAATAAATTCTGGGTGATTAGGGGAGCACCCTGTCATAGTTGTTACTGGTTTGATGCTTAAACTGACTTTGTCCTTTAAAACTATATTTTTACACTTCTTTTAATAGGAATGAATAATTGTTTATGCACTTTCCTCTGTGGGCAACCACTATGAAACTGATTACATCTCTGTAGACTGGTATGAGTGAAAAAATTCTCCTACCAATAATAAATAGCAAATGAGCCGGGCTCGGTGGCCCAGCCTGTAATCCTGCGCCTTGGGAGGCTGAGGTGAGTGGATTGCCTGCGCCCGCGGGTT